>NC_047143.1:1478019-1630041 GCF_009829125.3 Periophthalmus magnuspinnatus | reverse complement strand
AGCAAAGCCAAACCCCCACCCTGAAATCCCCCCATCTCTGTAAAAGACAGAGAGAGAGAGAGGAGAGAAAGAGAGAGAAGAAAAGAGAAGGGGTGGGACAGAGAGAAGGAGCTAGAGATGGAGAGAGAGGGAGGGATAGAGACAGAGAGAGAGAGAAGAGGAGGGGGAGAGAGAGAGGGAGGGAGAGATGTTTTTTTTTTCTTTTACTACAGTTTACTACACACAGAAAACATCAAATATATGAAGTATGAGAAATGGAAATATGCAGTAAACAAAAATACTAAACTCTTTAATAATATTTTTATTCATTTTATTTTTATTCATTTATTTTTATTCATTTATTTTTTATATTTTCAAATCAAAGTGTGGCCCCTGAACAAACTTCTGACTGTAAATGTTTTCGATCATAAAACTGTAAAACTGTAAAACCAAATGTATGTTTGGCCGAGAGGAGGATGAAGACGGATACAAAAAAAGAGGGAGAGAGAAAAACGAGGGGACAGATGGAGAAAGGGGGGATGGAGTGCAGCGGGGAGAGGGAGGAGAAGAAGAAGAAAAGAGGACGAGCGTCTGTTTTAGCTCTAGCTCTTAAACGCTAACACGTGAGCGGGACGTGCGCGGGACGTGCCCACCGGCTAAGCTAATGACGCTGTTAGCCGCGTTAGCCCATCGACCTGGAGAAGTTGTCTGCTCAGCGCTTGCGATGGCGGTTAGCGAGTGCGTGTTGGCGTTGGCGCGGGTGTGTGTTAGCGCTAGCTCAGTGTGGCGTGTTTAATATTTAATGGCGCTGGTTAAAAATGCAGGAGTGTTTTTGTCTGGGGTCGGAGCGCACACCTGTTCCTCTGGAGAGACACAGATCAGAGACGCACCAGATATGTGATATTATCAGAGGCGCGATCATGCTAACACGGCTACGTTACACGCCAACGCTAGCGACGTGTTTTTGTGCGTTATGTTTAAATCTACTTAGTGTCGCTGTGTTTGTTTTGTTTCATTCTCACATGTTTAACACAAACCTGCAGATTTAGACTGAGTTCTTCTCTCAAACTGAAAACACTCTGTTCCACCTTGTGATGTCATCATGTGGTGATACAGGAAGTGCTCCACTGTGTTTTTAAACTCCACCTTCACTAGAATCATCTGGATCATTTCAGTCCTGGAACAACTGACAATCTACAACTGAACTAAAGGGAAAAGGAGCCGTTAATGTGAAAACTCCCACTGACATCACCAGGTGGAACAGAGCGTTTTGAGCTTTAAAGATGTAGACAGACTAAGAGTAGTACTAGCAGTAGCGGTGGTAGCAGTAGTAACAGTAGTAGTATCCCATAATACTACTTTCTTTTGTACTTCCTCTCGTAGTTTCTCTTACTCTCTCTCGTACTTTCACTCATGTACTTCCTCTCATACTTCCTGTCGTACTTCCTCCCTCGTACTTCCTCTCGTACTTCCTCTCTCGTACTTCCTCTCATACTTCCTCTCTCGTACTTCCTGTCGTACTTCCTCCCTCGTACTTCCTCTCGTACTTCCTCTTGTACTTCCTCCCTCGTACTTCCTCTCGTACTTCCTCTCTCATACTTCCTGTCGTACTTCCTCTCCTACTTCCTCTCTCGTACTTCCTTTCGTACTTCCTTTCTCGTACTTCCTCTCCTACTTCCTCTCTCGTACTTCCTCTTGTACTTCCTCGTGTACTCCCTCTCGTACTTCCTCATACTCTCTGTCATACTTGTGTACTTCATCTCACACTTCCTCTCTTGTACTTCCTCTCCTACTTCCTCTCCTACTTCCTCCCTTGTACTTCCTCTCATACTTCCTCTCGTACTTCCTCATGTACTTCCTCCTCTCAGTTGAACATATTCCGTGTCGTCCGCTCTCACAGTTTTCCGGATGTTTCCTTCTCCGGCGTCCGTCTCTTTTACACGTCAGACATTTACTAAAATAAGGCCCGAGCCTGAGCCCCGGTGCATTGTGGGTACGGAGGTGCCATCCGTCAAATCGATGTTTCCAGAGCGATCAGCGCCAACACGAAGCACTTCTCCTTTATTATGCCGCTCTACTTCCCTTTAACAATCGATACGTGTGATTGGCTCCCGCGCGCCACCTCCGAGCGCCTTTATTGACCAAATAAACCCAGATTTTTCTTCTTCTGCGGCTGAAAAAAAGCGACAGAGCGAAACGACAGAGCGACGCGAGGAAGCGATAGAGCCATTCATCTGACCAATCAAAACGGAGGAAGAGCATTTGTCTGTCTGCTCCGGCGCCGCTCGCTCCGGGAACGACGAGCGACGCTAACGACGACTGAGCTGCTCCGTTTGGACACATGGATTTTGTGCCGATACTTTGTCTGTTTGTTTGGCCTGATGCTGTGGCCCAGGACCGATATTCACCGATACCGATTTTAGATTTTTTAAAGTCCACGATTTTATTTCACAAATCCACATTTCACTTTATAATAATGTGAATGTGTTTATTTGGAACATTAAAAAAAAAAATTTAAAACAAGTTTAAAAACGTTCACACAGAAACTGGCAGTGTGAAAAAATATCGTTTTCAAATATTGGTGTTGAGTTTCGATATTGGCTGATACTGATATTGAAAGATCTGTATGATATCGGCCGATATCGATATCGAAAACTTTAGATTTACTTCTGTGGGTACAATAGTTCCTCCTCTGCTCCTCTGACCCTCTGCTCCTCCTCTCGCCTCCTCTGCTCCTCTGCTCCTCTTCTCGTCTCCTCTGCTCCTCTTCTCGTCTCCTCTTCTCCTCTGCTCCTCTTCTCCTCTTCTCGTCTCCTCTGCTCCTCTTTTTGTCTCCACGTCTCCTCTGCTCCTCTTTTCGTCTCCCCTGCTCCTCTTCTCGTCTCCTCTTCTCGTCTCCTCTGCTCCTCTTCTCGTCTCCTCTGCTCCTCTTCTTGTCTCCTCTTCTCGTCTCCTCTGCTCCTCTGCTTCTCTTTTCGTCTCCTCTGCTCCTCCTCTCGTCTCCTCTGCTCCTCTGATCCTCTTCTCGCCTCCTCTGCTCCTCCTCACGCCTCCTCTGCTCCTCCTCTCGCCTCCTCTGCTCCTCCTCTCGCCTCCTCTGCTCCTCTTCTCGCCTCCTCTGCTCCTCTTCTCATCTCCTCTGCTCCTCCTCTCACCTCCTCTGCTCCTCCTCTCATCTCCTCTTCTCCTCTGCTCCTCTTCTCGTCTCCTCTTCTCCTCTGCTCCTCTTCTCGTCTCCTCTTCTCCTCTGCTCCTCTTCTCGTCTCCTCTTCTCCTCTGCTCCTCTTCTCGTCTCCTCTTCTCCTCTTCTCGTCTCCTCTGCTCCTCTTTTCGTCTCCTCTGCTCCTCTTCTCGTCTCCTCTGCTCCTCTTTTTGTCTCCACGTCTCCTCTGCTCCTCCTCTCACCTCCTCTGCTCCTCCTCTCACCTCCTCTGCTCCTCCTCTCGCCTCCTCTGCTCCTCTGACTCGAGCGTTTGACTCATGTCCCGCCTCCCCGGTTTGAGCTGGGTGTGATTGACAGGTGGATTAACCAATCAGAGACACCTGTCCTAGCCTCCTATCTTTTTTTTTTTTTTTCTTTTTTTTTTTTTTTTAACTCTTTCTGAGATGTTTGTTTCTGCAGAATCAACAATGGGGGGAAAAAAACAAAAACAAACAATATTTATCTAAAAGAATTTATAGATTTTGCTCTGATTTTGTCAATAAAAAAACATAAACAAATAAGGCTGGATTTTCCTGATAACAATCCCAAGTCCTCACGATGATTCCTCACCCGTCAAGTCTTTACATCCACCTCCTCCCTCCATCCCTCCATCTCTCATCCCTCCATCTCTCCATCCCTCCATCTCTCCTCCTTAAGAAGAATAGATCGTCTTTTTCCTCCAAACATCAAATAAAGTCACAAACAAAGAATGATACGAGGCAGAGTCCGAGTGACAGGATTTATGAGGAGGGAGGAGACGAGCGAGGGATTAGGGAAGGAGAGAAGGGGAGGAGATAGGAGGCTGGGGAGGTGTCATCTTTTAAAATGTGGAGAGGGCAAAGAGAGATGGATGTATCGCAGACAGCAGTGACACTGGAGCAGAAAATGACTTCATAAAACGTCAACAGATATGGGGAAAAATCGCACGTCCGAACCTTCAGCCCAAATCATGAAGTATGTTTAGTAAATAACACGGGAGGTGATCTGTGAAAGGTCGAACGCAAGCCCCGCCCACTAGCATAGCATTATCGTAAACGCGCGACGCTAGCATGCTACGACGGTTTAGTTCTGTGAGGTATTAACCGCACGTGACGTTTAATTACTTTTATTGTTTTGAAAATGTACCGAAAACGACGTAATAACACGTTTTTTTTTCTCCTCTCTTTGCTCTCGGCGCTGAGTCTCTCCCCCTTCAGAGCACTGTCCCAACTACAGACTGTAAAGTTGTGACGAGGGAGTGAGACGTCACCCACAGTGATCGGCTTGAGTCGAATGTGTCAAACGTGGACTAAACCAGGACTGAACATGGACTAAATGTGGACTAAACGTGGACTAAACGTGGACTAAACCAGGACTGAACGTGGACTAAACGTGAACTAAACGTGGACTAAACCAGGACTGAACGTGGACTAAACCAGAACTAAATGTGGACTAAACCAGGACTGAACATGGACTAAATGTGGACTAAACGTGGACTAAACCAGGACTGAACGTGGACTAAACGTGGACTAAACCAGGACTGAACATGGACTAAATGTGGACTAAACGTGGACTAAACGTGGACTAAACCAGGACTGAACGTGGACTAAACGTGAACTAAACGTGGACTAAACCAGGACTGAACGTGGACTAAACCAGAACTAAATGTGGACTAAACCAGGACTGAACATGGACTAAATGTGGACTAAACGTGGACTAAACCAGGACTGAACGTGGACTAAACGTGGACTAAACCAGGACTGAACGTGGACTAAACGTGGACTAAACCAGGACTGAACATGGACTAAATGTGGACTAAATGTGGACTAAACCAGGACTAAATCAGGACGGAACATGGACTAAATCAGGACTAAACGTGGACTAAACGTGGACTGAACATGGACTAAATCAGGACTAAATGTGGACTAAACGTGGACTGAACATGGACTAAATCAGGACTAAATGTGGACTAAACGTGGACTGAACATGGACTAAATCAGGACTAAACGTGGACTAAACCAGGACTGAACGTGGACTAAACGTGGACTAAACCAGGACTGAACATGGACTAAATGTGGACTAAACGTGGACTAAACCAGGACTGAACGTGGACTAAACGTGGACTAAACCAGGACTGAACGTGGACTAAATCAGGACTGAACATGGACTAAATGTGGACTAAACCAGGACTAAATCAGGACGGAACGTGGACTAAACGTGGACGGAACGTGGACTAAATCAGGACTAAATCAGGACTAAACGTGGACTAAACGTGGACTGAACATGGACTAAATCAGGACTAAATGTGGACTAAACATGGACTGAACATGGACTAAATCAGGACTAAACGTGGACTAAACCAGGACTGAACGTGGACTAAACGTGGACTAAACGTGGACTAAACGTGGACTAAACGTGGACTAAACGTGGACTAAATCAGGACTAAACGTGGACTAAACGTGGACTAAATCAGGACTAAATGTGGACTAAACGTGGACTAAACGTGGACTGAACGTGGACTAAACGTGGACTAAACGTGGACTAAACGTGGACTGAACGTGGAGTAAATCAGGACTAAACGTGGACTCAACCGGAACTGAACGTGAAATATAAGTGGACTAAACCAGGACTAAACCAGGACTAAACCAGGACTAAACATGGACTAAACGTGGACTAAACCAGGACTAAACCAGGACTAAACCAGGACTAAACCAGGACTAAACATGGACTAAACGTGGACTAAACGTGGACTAAACCAGGACTAAACCAGGACTGTTGAAGGTAACGCCTCTTCCCGCTCACACCTCTGGTTTAACAGGGAGCGGGCGCTTAGCAACGCTGTCAATCAAACCTGTTGCTAACAGCAGCGACCTCCTGATTTGTCTTTTATTAATGTTCATATTTTGACTTAGAGACACAATAGTGAAATCAAAAATGCTAAAATACCTCCTTTTTAATAATATTCATTTTACGTATTTAAATATTTCTTACGAGCCAATAGAACGCTGTGATGTCATCTGACCGCAGCCCTCACCCGGTGCACGTCGTAGATTTCCGAGCGTTTGAGTCTCAGGTCTGGTCTGGGACAGGCCCGGTGATGCGCTGCGCTGTGAGTTTGACCTTTTGACCCCGGGCAAACGCAAGCTCTAAATCGCGATGTCACCGGGGGCCGTCAGCCGTTAGCGTTTGGCGTTAGCGATTACGGACATTTACCCTTTGTTGTCGGCGTTAGCCCGTTAGCCGTCAGCCTCCGCTCCTCTGTTTTTACGCCGCTGACCATGAACTGACAGGGATCGATCAGCCGTCGTCATGGAAACAGGACGGGCCCGGCTTCAAGGTGGGACGGCGGCGCAGAGAGGACGGGATATTTATGGACGGAGGTAAATCACAGCGACACTTACGGCGTTTATATTATTTAACATAAAAATATCATTTGTAAACATGAAACTGGACCGGTTCCAGTGCGGTTTGTTTATTCCTCCAGACGCTGACGTTTGCGGCTAAACGTCCGCAGCTCTTATAGTTTTGGCGTTTGTGTTTACCGTCTGGTCGCTCGGTAACAGACACGACCTCGACCTCCGACACATCTGCACCTCGTTTCAACCAGGAAGTCACATTATGAACTTAAAAAAGAGAAAACAGAGAAAACAGGAAGGATTTAGAACCAGGACTAAACAAGGACTAAACCAGGACTGAACCAGGACTAGATCGGGACTAGACTGGGACTGAACCAGGACTGAACCAGGACTGAACCAGAACTAAACCAGAACTAAACCAGGACTAGAACCAGGACTAGACCAGGACTAGACCGGGACTAAAACGGGACTAGACCAGGACTAGACCGGGACTGAACCGGGACTGAACCAGGACTAAACCAGGACTAGACCAGGACTAAACCAGGACTAAAACAGGACTAAAACAGGACTGAACCAGGACTAGACCGGGACTAGACCGGGACTAAACCAGGACTGAACCAGGACTAAACCAGAACTAAACCAGGACTAGACCAGGACTAGACCAGGACTGAATCAGGACTAGACCAGGACTAAAACAGGACTGAACCAGGACTGAACCAGAATTAAACCAGGACCAGACAAGGACTAAACAGGAACTAAACCGAGACTAAACTGGGACTAAACCAGAATTTAACCAAGACTAAAGTGGGACTAATGTGGTCGTTTTAGGATCTGGATCATCTCCGTCCCAAAGTGTAACTATGATCATTATGTTTTAGTGAAATGAGCCGTTAAAATCAGACACTAATTGATATTCTAACTAGTATTTCACAAGTATCGATACTACAAACGGACAGAAACGACTCCTGAGTCTGTTCATCCTGATGTTGAGTTTATCAGAACAAGTATAAAACACATTATTCATCTTTTCCATGTTATAAAATTCAAATTATCGCGTCCAAACTACGTCAAAGTCACTTTCAAACTCCCTGTATAAACCTCGACTTCTCTCTAACGCACTTTCCTTTCTCGTTATAAACATTTCGATTCTCTTCTGGGTCAAACACACGCGGCGTCTCGTCCACTCGCTGCACTGGACACGTTTTGGACGCTTGAGTTTGACCAAAACAGTCATGCGATACACTTGTCTCATTACCGGACTTCTTTGTTGGCGCTAATGGACCCGCTCCCGTTGGGTTGCCATATGTCGGGCATTAATCCTCGTCACTGCCCCCCTCCGCTGCCCCAAGAACAAAAGATCACCCTCCCATATTCAACATTTACACAATATACACTGGTCATTTATTATACCGGGCCTGGCCCACTTTCAAACCTCAACTTTGACCTTCACACGCGTGGCCATAAATAGAAGCTAATTCCTGCAGCAAAATAGAAATTATGTTGAAGTTGTTCCCCTTAGGTCAGCGGTAGGGCTTCACGGCGCCATTTTGAGGACTTAAACTATTAGAAAAAAAAGAATACATTTATGATTTTGAAGTTGTTCCATTTTGGTCAGCGAGAGAGATTCACGGCGCCATTTTGAGGACTTTAAACATTGAAAAACTATACACTTATTATCTTGAAGTAGTTGCTTTTATGTTAGTGCCAAGGCTTGAGGGCGCCATTTTGAGGACTTTTAGTATTAAAAAGATATACAGTAACTATCTTGAAGTATAATTGGTTTTAGGATAGTGGCAAAGCTTGAAGGCGCCATTTTGAGGACTTAAACCATTAGAAAAAAAAGAATACACTTATGATTTTGAAGTTGTTCCCTTTAGGTCAGAGATGGAGCTTCACGGCGCCATTTTGAGGACTTTAAACATTGAAAAGATATAGTTATTATCCTGAAATTTCTTCCTTTAGGTCAGTAATGGGGCTTGAAGGCGCCATTTTGAGGACTTTAACCATTTGGAAAAAAAAAATACACTTACGATTTTGAAGTTGTTCCATTTTGGTCAGAGATAGAGCTTCACACCGCCATTTTGAGGACTTTAAACACTGAAAAGATATAGTTATTATAGGTCAGCGATATGGGCTTGAAGGCGCCATTTTGAGGACTTTTACCCTTCAAAAGATATACACTTATTATGTTGAAGTAGTTGCTTTTATGTTAGTGCCAAGGCTTGAGGGCGCCATTTTGAGGACTTTTACTATTAAAAAGATATACAGTAACTATCTTGAAGTATAATTGGTTTTAGGATAGTGGCAAGGCTTGAAGGCGCCATTTTGAGGACTTTAAACATTAAAAAAAGAAAGAATACACTTATGATTTTGAAGTTGTTCCATTTTGGTCAGCGAGAGAGATTCACGGCGCCATTTTGAGGACTTTAAACATTGAAAAGATATAGTTATTATAGGTCAGCGATAGGGCTTGAAGGCGCCATTTTGAGGACTTTTACCATAAAAAAAATATACACTAATGATTTTGAAGTTGTTCCCTTTTGGTCAGTGGGGGGCTTGATGGCGCCATTTTGAGGACTTTTACCCTTCAAAAGATATAGTTATTATCTTGAAATTTCTTCCTTTAGGTCAGTAATGGAGCTTCACGGCGCCATTTTGAGGACTTTAAACATTGAAAAGATATATTTATTATCTTGAAATTTCTTGAAATGTTCTGGGGCTTGACGCCGCCATTTTGAGGACTTTTACCATTCGGAGAAAAAAAAAAAATACACTTATGATTTTGAAGTTGTTCCATTTAGGTCAACGATAGAGCTTCACGCCGCCATTTTGAGGACTTTTACCATTCAAAAGATATAGTTATTATCTTGAAATTTCTTCCTTTAGGTCAGTAATGGGGCTTGAAGGCGCCATTTTGAGGACTTAAACCATTTTAAACATATAAACTTGATGATTTTGAAGTTGTTTTCGGTCAGTAGGGGGGTTGAAGGCGCCATTTTGAGGACTTAAGACTATTCAAAAGATGGAATATTTTCAGCTGTCCTTGTTCTTGTTTGTTTATTGACATTTCTCATTAAGCTGGATGCCCTTCCTGAAGCGACTCTCTCGTTTATCTCGGTTTGGACCTGGCACAAACTCTTTTTTAATCAATTTATTTTTTATGTATATTTATATTTTTGTACATTTTATATTCAACATTTCCACATGATCATAATTCACCCCGGCGTCCATCCTGACCCACTTCCAAACCCTGACCTTTGACCTCCCCACAGCCTTAAATGGAAGCTAATTCTTCTTGCTGCTAACGCTAACGCCTCATGTCGTTAATTTATTTGCCGTAGTTTGATGAAGTGGTTAAACGGAGCAGGTTGCAGGGCGACCTTTGACCCTGAGGAAGTAGATGTATTTCCTGTGGACTGTGACCTGACGTGAAGAGCTTTTGAAACGCACATGTTTATAATTTAAGCTAGGTTAGCGTGTACGTTGGATTTTTCTTGCTAGTTAAATGGCCAGTGTTGATTGATTCCCAATTTGCGCCACTTACTACGGCAACACCTACAGGGACAAAATACACGTAAAATGCTATTAGCAAGTTTTTTATTTAAATTTTATTAGTTTAACACCACATTTAACTGTTAAAGCGCCATAGCGAACATGAGAAACAGAAACATGGAGCTAACTCACTTATTTTAACGTGTTTTGTAGTTAGCATTTTTGTTTTTTTATTGTATTTTTTTTGGTAAATATATTATGAAACTTTCTTTGCGAACTACATTTGACTGACCTGAACGGCGAGCTAACGTTTCAGCTAACGTTTCAGCTGACAGAACAGTTTAAAACATTTCTATTAATAATTAAAATGTGGTCACGCTAACGACTAGCATGAGTGACGCGGATTTGGCAGATGACTGAAACTGTGGAATGACAGTCACAATGGAGCAGCATATGTGCTCCAAACAGGAAGTGATCATGTGTGCACTTCCTGTTCCGTGGACTCCGGCGTAACATTTAGCTTCTGTCCTGGTTCTGTTCTCACTGATGGCGTTGTGTCGGCGGTTGTCGGTCGTTGTGCAGGACTCCGCCCCCTCCTGCTCCGTCCGAGTTGAAGTTGTGTTTTGTGAATGAAAAATGCAGCGATTGTAAAAAAGTATTTGTAAATTATTTTGGTTTGTGCGATTCCATTAGAGGAGGAGAACGTTTGTGTGCGTGTGTGTGTGAGGTGTGTGTGTGTGTGTGAGGTGTGTGTGTGTATGTGTGTATGCGTGTGTGTGAGGTGTGTGTATGCGTGTGCGTGTGTGTGAGGTGTGTGTGTGTGTGAGGTGTGTGTGTGAGGTGTGCGTGTGTGTGTGCGTGTGTGTGAGGTGTGTGTGTGCGTGTGTGTTTGAGGTGAATCAGAGTTCACTGGAGCCGTGTCCGTCTCATGTTCAGTTCATGCTCAGTTTGTCTGATTGTACCTCTCTCTCTCTCTCTCTCTCTCTCTCTCTCTCTCTCTCTCTCTCTCTCTCTCATCCCTTCATCTTTCACCTCTCTACCCCTCCTTTCTCCATACCCCTTTTCTCTTCACCTCTCTCTCTATCTCTCTCTGTATTTCTCTCCTTACCTTTCTCACTTTATCTCTATCTCCCTTTTTTCTCCATACCCCCTCCTCCTCTCTTCATCCCTCTCTCTCTCTGCATTTCTGTATCTCCTTTTCTCACCTCTCTCTCACTTTATCTTTCCCTCCCTCTCACTCTCTCTTATTTCTCTCTTGTTCCTCCACTTTCCCTCCATTTCTCACCTTATCTTTCTCTCCCCTTCTCCCTTCTTTCCTCTAGTTCTTCTAGTTCTTGCTCCCCCTCTCTTCTTCCCTCCTTCCTCCCTCGTGTTCTCTCTCTATATTTCTCTCCCTTCTCTCCCACCCGTTCTCTCTGTATCTCTCTCCCCCTCTCTCACTTTATGTCTCTCTCTGTCTCCCTTTCTTTCTCCATACCTCCTCCTCCTCTCTTCATCCCTTTCTCTCTTTATTTCTGTATCGCCCTTTCTCGCCTTACCTCTCCCTGCCTTTCTCTCGCTTTATGTTTCTCTCCCTCCCACCGTTTCTCACCATCTCTCTCTCTTTCTCTTTCATTGCCCCCCTCTCTCTCTTCTTCTTCTTCTTCCATGTCCCTCCCACACTTTTCCTCCCTCTCTCACCTTATCTTTCTCTCCTCGTCTCCCTTCTTTCCTCTATGTTCCCATCTCTCACTCCCTCGCTCCTTCCCTCCTCTCTCCTTTCCTCCTCCCCTCCTTCCTCCCTCATTCTCTCTCTTCTTCTTCTTCTTCTTCTTCCATCTCCCTCCCGCACTTTTCTTCCCTCTTTCACCTTATCTTTCTCTTCTCGTCTCCCTTCTTTCCTCTATGTTCGCATCTCTCGCTCCCTCTCTCCTCCCCTCCTTCCTCCCTCGTTCTCTCTCTCTTCACACGTACACTCTCACTCCAGGAGGTTTTTTACGCCTCAGACTCGAGTCTCTCCCAGTGGGACCCGGTCTGACCGAGAACGAGAACCAAAAAATAAAAAAATAAAAAAATAAACCACAGCAGTCGGACATTTTGAATCCGTCACTCTCAGGTAAACTCCATGTTAACTCTGCGTCTGTTTCCATGGAGACGACGTTTGGCCTGGAATGTTCCACGGTGTGTCATTAACCTCATCCGTCTCCTCAGAGTCGAGCACATGACCACAGCACCGCAGACCGCCGCGTGGGCGACGACACGGGCGACGGACACGTTTAATGCCGCACTGTGGAACATTCAGGCAAAGCTGTAACATCTCCATGGCGACAGATCTCAGGTCTGAGGTTTCGCTCGGGCCAGACACTTCACCTGCTGTATTTTGTGTTTAGGCTGTGGGACTTTGAATTAAGTCGATTAATCGGTTGGTAGTTGACACAGTCGATTAATCGTTTTATTTCGATTATAAAGATTAATACGGGACAACAGCAGAAACAGAGTGAGAGAGCTTGAGTTTGTATATTTTGGTGTTTATAGATGTAAATCGTGAGTTTAATCTACTGCACTGGGGCTGTTCTACATGGATGTCTATGGTGGAATGTTCAGCAGTTGCCATGGAGACACAAAAGAGAGTTCATGGTCCTGTTCAGAGAGGGACTGGATAAACTGTTGGCTGTCGTTTGAGACAAATATGTCACATCGTCATTAGTGTTTTTAAAATACTTGGATCATAAGTTTTTTTCAAAATGCCCTGGACTCTCTGTGGACTCTCTGTGGACTCTCTGTGGACTCTCTGTGGACTCTCTCTCTGGACTCTCTCTCTGGACTCTCTGTGGACTCTCTCTCTGGACTCTCTCTGTGGACTCTCTCTCTGGACTCTCTGTGGACTCTCTGTGGACTCTCTCTGGACTCTCTGTGGACTCTCTCTGTGGACTCTCTTGTCTCTCTCTGGACTCTCTGTGGACTCTCTTGTCTCTCTGGACTCTCTCTGGACTCTCTCTGGACTCTCTATGTGGACTCTCTTGTCTCTCTCTGGACTCTCTCTGGACTCTCTGTGGACTCTCTGTGGACTCTCTGTGGACTCTCTCTGGACTCTCTCTGGACTCTCTGCGGACTCTCTCTACTCTCTCTCTGGACTCTCTTGTCTCTCTCTGGACTCTCTTGTCTCTCTCTGGACTCTCTGTGGACTCTCTCTCTGGACTCTCTCTGGACTCTCTATGTGGACTCTCTTGTCTCTCTCTGGACTCTCTCTGGACTCTCTGTGGACTCTCTGTGGACTCTCTGTGGACTCTCTCTGGACTCTCTCTGGACTCTCTGTGGACTCTCTGGACTCTCTCTCTGGACTCTCTTGTCTCTCTCTGGACTCTCTTGTCTCTCTCTGGACTCTCTGTGGACTCTCTCTCTGGACTCTCTCTGGACTCTCTGTGGACCCTCTGTGGACTCTCTTGTCTCTCTCTGGACTCTCTGTGGACTCTCTATGGACTCTCTCTGGACTCTCTCTGTGGACTCTCTCTGTGGACTCTCTGTGGACTCTCTGTGGACTCTCTGTGGACTCTCTCTGGACTCTCTCTGGACTCTCTGCGGACTCTCTCTACTCTCTCTCTGGACTCTCTTGTCTCTCTCTGGACTCTCTTGTCTCTCTCTGGACTCTCTGTGGACTCTCTCTCTGGACTCTCTCTGGACTCTCTATGTGGACTCTCTTGTCTCTCTCTGGACTCTCTCTGGACTCTCTGTGGACTCTCTGTGGACTCTCTCTGGACTCTCTCTGGACTCTCTGTGGACTCTCTGGACTCTCTCTCTGGACTCTCTTGTCTCTCTCTGGACTCTCTTGTCTCTCTCTGGACTCTCTGTGGACTCTCTCTCTGGACTCTCTCTGGACTCTCTGTGGACCCTCTGTGGACTCTCTTGTCTCTCTCTGGACTCTCTGTGGACTCTCTATGGACTCTCTCTGGACTCTCTCTGTGGACTCTCTCTGTGGACTCTCTCTGTGGACTCTCTGTGGACTCTCTGTGGACTCTCTGGACTCTCTTGTCTCTCTCTGGACTCTCTTGTCTCTCTCTGGACGCTGTAGTTTAATTTTGTTCCTGTCTCAGTGGGACATGTGCGTCCTCTGCTCCACTGACTCTGGGACAATGCGCTCACTGTCATCACCACAGACCCTCCCCCTCCCTCCCTCTCCTCCCTCATTCTACCCCTCCCTTCTCTCCTTCTGTCCCTCCCCTCTCTCCTTCTCTGTCCCCTCCCGCTCTCCCCCTCTCCTTCATTCTACCCTTCTTTCCTCTATCTCTCCCCCTCTCCTCTGTCTCTCCCCCTCTCCTCCCTCTCCTCCCCCTCTCCTCCCTCTCCTCTCCTCCTCCCCCTCTCCTCCCTCTCCCCCTCTCCCCCCCTCTCCTCCCTCTCCTCCCTCTCCTCCCCCTCTCCTCCCTCTCCTCCTCCCCCTCTCCTCCCTCTCCTCCCTCTCCTCTGTCTCTCTCCTCTCTTCCTCCCCCTCTCTCCTCTGTCTCTCCCCCTCTCCTCTCCTCCTCCCCCTCTCCTCCCTCTCCTCTGTCTCTCCCCCTCTCCTCCCCCTCTCCTCTGTCTCTCCTCCCTCTCCTCCTCCCCCTCTCCTCCCTCTCCTCTCCTCCCCCTCTCCTCCCTCTCCTCTTTCCATCGCACAGACTCACCTCTATAATCCACAGTGTAACATCTCCTGATGACAGAGTGTTTTCTCAACACAGTGGAGCATTTTGGGTAGTGAGGAGGAGGAGGAGGAGGAGGAGGAGGAGGAGGAGGAGGAGGTGAGAGGCTGATGGTTGTGCTGCTGTGGAGTTAATTTAATAAAAGTGGATGTGCTGATGTGATGTGGATGTGAAAAGAATCAGACAGACCCACATATCGGTTGTTCGATATTTGCCCCTTTCAGCAGATTGGCTATCGGCCTAAAACCACACACAGGAGCCGATAAAGAAAGAGTATCGAGTATCAAGTATCAAGTATCGAGTATTGAGTCTATTTCTTAGTATTTGACTAAATGGAGACAGGAGGTGCACAGAGACAGAGCAGGTTTATCTACAGCAGGAGTGTCCAAACTACGGCCCGGGGGCCAAACACGGCCCTCAGAACAATTTTTATTGGCCCTCAGGCCTCAGTTGAACTGGCCCTATTGATCATACTTATACTAATTATCAATACTTTTTACGGCAAATGTGAGTCCTACCAGTATAACATCACATTTCATTGTCCTCGGTGAAAAGAGTCTGGGCCCCTCTGTGTCCAGTGTCTGCTCTGTGTTTATGAACTCACAGTTAAACCATTAGACCTGGAGTGACATGATACTGACTGATCTCACTCTCTCACACACTGTAGACCTGGAGCTCACTCTCTCACACTTTAGACCTGGAGCTCACTCTCTCACACTTTAGACCTGGAGCTCACTCTCTCACACACTTTAGACCCGGAGCTCACTCTCTCTCACACTTTAGACCCGGAGCTCACTCTCGTCGTTCTGGCTGGTCTCACTCTCTCTCACTCTTTGCTATATGTTGTGGCTCTGATGTACAAACCTCCTGGATTAAACATGAGCAAGATGACACAGAGAAACATGGAAATACAAGACGAGAGAGGAGGAGAGAGGGAGGAGAGAGGGAGGAGAGAGGGAGGAGAGAGGGAGGAGAGAGGGAGGGGAGAGGGAGGAGAGAGGGAGGAGAGAGGAGAGAAAAACCGAGTGTGTCTGTGTGTGTCAGAGAAACAGGACATTGAAAAATGGGAGGGTGAGAGACACAACCAGAGAAAGTGAGAGAGGGAGGGAGGAAAGAATGAGGGAGAGAGAGGGACGGGGGGTGGGAGGGAAAACGAGAGAAGGAGGCAAGAGGGGTGAGAGAGAGGGCAGAGGAAGAGAAAGATATGAAGAGAAATTGTGAGAGCGGGGGAAAGAGGGAGAGAGATGAAGGGAAAGTGAGTAGGAGGAGGGGGGGAGAAAAAGGGACTGGGAGAGAAAGTGAGAGAGAGGGAGGGAGGAGGAGAGGGAGAAAGAGTGAAAGAGGAGAGAAAGTGTGTGCGAAAAGAGCGAGAGGAAAGAGTGTGAGGGAGAGAGAACGTGAGCGGGAGGGAGAGGTGCATACAGGCCATTTCTCTGCAGGGGGCGAGCGAACAGATGGACGTCCAAAGTCATTTACACCTAGAGACACACGGAGAGAAAGAGAGAGGGAGGGAGACACACGGAGAGAAAGAGAGAGGGAGGGAGACACACGGAGAGAAAGAGAGAGGGAGGGAGACACACGGAGAGAAAGAGAGAGAGGGAGACACACGGAGAGAAAGAGAGAGGGAGGGAGAGAGAGGGAGACACACGGAGAGAAAGAGAGAGGGAGGGAGAGAGAGGGAGACACACGGAGAGAAAGAGAGAGGGAGGGAGAGAGAGGGAGACACACGGAGAGAAAGAGAGAGGGAGGGAGAGAGAGGGAGACACACGGAGAGAAAGAGAGAGGGAGGGAGGGAGAGAGAGGGAGACACACGGAGAGAAAGAGAGAGGGAGAGAGAGAGAGGGAGACACACGGAGAGAAAGAGAGAGGGAGGGAGGGAGAGAGAGGGAGACACACGGAGAGAAAGAGAGAGGGAGGAAACGAGAGGGAGACACACGGAGAGAAAGAGAGGGAGAGACACACACACGGAGAAAAAGGGAGAGAAAGAGAGACACGCACAGAGAAGGAGAGAGAGTCAAGGAGGTTTTAGTTCAGGCTAAAGATTTAATGTTTATATGTGAAGTTTATGGAAATGAGCCCGAACAAATAAATAGACTCAAAGAAAAATGTCCATTTTACAGACCTGGTCTAGTCCTGGTTTAGTCCTGGTTTAGTCCTGGTTTAGACCTGGTTTAGTCCTGGTTTAGTCCTGGTTTAGTCCTGGTCTAGTCCTGGTTTAGTCCTGGTTTAGTCCTGGTCTAGTCCTGGTTTAGTCCTGGTTTAGTCCTGGTTTAGACCTGGTTTAGTCCTGGTTTAGTCCTGGTTTAGTCCTGGTCTAGTCCTGGTCTAGTCCTGGTCTAGTCCTGGTTTAGTCCTGGTTTAGTCCTGGTTTAGTCCTGGTTTAGTCCTGGTTTAGTCCTGGTTTAGTTTTTTTAGATTTACATCCAAACTTAACATATTAAAACAAAACAATAATAATGAAATAAAACTCTGCTCTTGTAGGAAACATGATCTTTATAAACCTGGAGTTTCACCGAGGAGGCGGCTCAGCTGGTAGAGCGTCACTGATCTGAAGGTTGCCGGTTCAAATCCCGCTCTTATAATAAACATCATTGGTTGAGCGACTGTCCCACAGGTTGACGGTTTGATTCCAGCTCACAGATAAATACTGTTGTTGTGTCCTTGGGCAACACACTTAAGCCCCCTCCTTTTAACAAACCAAAATCTCACATTCTCAGAGTTTCACGAAACAAACAAATAAACAAACGAATAAACAAACGAATAAACAAACAAATAAACAAACAAATAAACAAACAAACAAATAAACAAACAAATAAACAAAACAATAATCGATTTGCAAAATAATCGTCACAGTGGCAGCTCCAAATCCATCACCCGCCCAGACACACACACACACAACAGTGAAATAAAAACAGTTTTTCAATAGAAAGTGAATTGGCGCCAGAGTTGATGGAACAGGAAATGCTCCATGATCACTTCCTGTTTGTAACGCGGCGGTGGGGGCAGGTCAGCTCTTTATATAAACAGTCTGTGGTTGAGTTTCAGTTGTATTAATCAGGGTCCGTGTCCAGTGTCCGGTGTGTTGTCGTCTTGTCGTGTTGTCGTGTTGTGTTGTTGTGGTCAGCCTGTCTGTCCCTTCACCTCATACTTCCTCCATACGTGACAAAAGTTGGTGTGTTGTTATCATGTTGTGTTGTTGTTGTGTTGTCGTGCTGTTGTCCTGTTGTGTTGTTGTTGTGTTGTCATGTTGTGTTCTTGTGTTCTTGTGTCGTCTTGTTGTGTTGTTGCGGTCAGCGGTCAGCCTGTCTGTCTCTTCACCTCACACTTCCTCCATACGTGACAAAAGTTGGTGTATTTTGAGCGGCGCTGCGTCCCGCTGCTGTGGAGGTGTGAACAGACGCCGCTCCTCCATCTCTCCTCCGTCTCTCCTCCATCGCTCCGTGACACTCGCTAAAAAAACACCTGCCGGTTTCAGCCAATCACGCGGCGGCGTCGGGGCTTTAATTAATCGTGTGGTCCAGGTCCGCCGCGGACGCCGCGGACGCTCCCACTTGTGTCTCTGATGTGATTGTCTCCGCCTCCTGCTGCTTCTGTTTGCACCACCAGACGATCTCTCTCCTCTCTACTCCTCTCTACTCCTCTCTACTCCTCTCTACTCCTCTCTCCTGTTCTCTCTCTTTTCCTGTTCTCTCTCCTCCCCTTTCTCTTTATTCTCCTGTTCTCTCTCTTCTCCTCTACTCTTCTTGTTCTCTCTCTCCTCTCCTGTCCTCTTTCTCCTCTTTCTTCTCTCCTCTTCTCTTTCTTCTTTCTTCTCCGCTCACAGTCTGATCCCAGGTTCACAACAACAACTATCATACTAACGTGCACTTCCTGTTTATCTAAAGTCTCTTTAACCAAATGCAGACACATGTTTTTTTACCTTTGCTCTGGTCGTTTAAACGGCTCAAACACTCTTTCTTCTGCCCTCGTTCATCACTCGTTCCTTTAAGCGTGTCGTAGTGACTCTCTCTCTCTCTCTCTTCTTCTTCTCCCTCAGCTCTCGTCCGGGACGTCCCCCAAAGCGATGCTCGGGGGCGGGGCTTCAGGACGGTCCTCGCCTGCTGCACCCGGGACTCCCTGGTCTGCTGTCGCCCAACCTGCTGTCGCACACGGGTAAGACGCACACGCACACGCACACGCACACGCCTCTACGCTTGACACGCTACGACCGGACCTGCTTTAAACAACTCCGCTTCTGATTGGTCGGTTTCGGATGACATCACCACATTTTACAGACCAATAAGATTTAACGCAGAAAAGGGCAGCACAAATTTATATAGTTAAACCCACATTTTAAGTGAGCGCGACGTCACCGCAGCTTCAGCTCCGAATGAAGCTAATCGAGGCTAGCGGTTATAGCGGCTAATTTGCGGCTAACGAGTATCATAGCAACCAAAGAGCCAATCCAGTGCGAGGCCGTTGAAGGTGACGCCTCTTCCCGCTCACACCGGTGCTGGTTTAGCAGGGAGCGGGCACTTAGCAACGCTGTCAATCAAACCTGTTGCTAACGCTAACCGGAGCGACTACGGGGAAAGAAGGACCTGATTTGTCTGTTATTAATGTTCAGATCTTGATTTACAGACACAATAGTGAAATAAAAACCCCAGGATCATGTAGAGGGTTAATACGAACATTTAAGACCAGAATGAGTCTGACACAGAGAGAGGGGACGACGGCTTTTCAATAGAAAGTGAAATGGAGCCAGAGTCGACTGAGCAGGAAGTGCGCTCATGATCACTTCCTGTTTGTAACGTGACGGTGATGACTTTATATGTGCTTTTCGCCGCTTTCAGAGACCACAGTGGAGTTTTGCATTCAAATCAGAGCTAAACACAGCTAGCATGCTAATCAAGCACTGATTATCGGACAGTAATAGACGCAGATACACGGCGGACCTGTTTTGACGTCATTCTGCGTTAGCTTAGCTCTGTACATTTATATAAACAGTCTATGGTTTGACTGGACAGATGTTCATTTTATCTCAGATTTATGACATATTTTAAATTAAAAAAAAGTCGACAAAAGTCGACAAATTGACATTTCTAACCTGGAAATTAAAAATTGTAGCTCAAAACATGGGGTGACAGTGGCTCAGTGGTTGAGTGTTGGTCCCAACCCGAAGGTCGGAGGATCGAGTCCCGCTCGGACCAAGTTCTGTCGTTGTGTCCTTAGGCAAGACACTTCACCCACATTGCCTAGTATGAAAGTGGTGTGTGCGTGAATGATAGGTGGTGGTCGGAGGGGCTGATGGTGCAGATTGGCAGCCTCGCTTCTGTCAGTCTGCCCCAGGGCAGCTGTGGCTACAACAGTATCTGACCATCACCAAGTGTGAAATGAATGAATAATGACTCTAGTGTAGAGGCTTTGACAAGACTGTATAGAGTATTACAAGTGTAAGGCATTATTATTATTATTATTATTATTACATGTAAAGAACGTGAAATCGTTAGCCGCTAGCTCTGACGTTAGCATTGTACAGGGTCTGTAGTTCTACTCTCTGACACCATGGATCATTATCTCTTATTTTAGACATTTATAATTTAAATATGTCTCTAAAACGATGCTCCAGGAGGTAAATGTGTGTGTCATCATTGTCTCCTCCTCTCTTCTCTCATCATGTCTCGTCTCCTCTCTCTGTGATTTTAAAAAGTTTAAATTATAACAAAATGAGATGAGAACCATAGAGACTCAAGCTCAATACGACTGATTTAAATATAAACTTTAAACTTTACGGTGAAAAGCGTTTATTCCTTCAAACATAAATCAGACGGGGATAAACGTCCCGTGCTGCTGCTGATCACACTCGCATAATGGCGTCCATGGAGACCGTTACCGAGGAGACGGGGTTGTTTACAATCTGGTGGGCGCCGCGGCGACGGGGGGCATCAGCCGAACACAGACGGACATTTATCACAGGGTTAAAAAAAAAAGACATGAAACGACAGAGGGGAAAAATGAAAGAGGAGGTGTTAAAGAATGAAACTACTGCACATCACACCAGGTTTGTGAAGTCGTAGTGTACAGTTTGTGTCATGTTTTTGTATATTTATGGAGGATTGTCGTGATGTAGACTTGTGGGCGGAGCCTCGTACAGAGTTTGAATGCGGCTCGGGAGAGATCTCTATATTACCCAAACATGCACGGATGATCTAAAACTTCTTCAGACGTGTTTTTGACGAGTGAACGACGTCAGAACACGAGGAAACATTCTATTTGCATAACCCCCCTCTTTAATGTCGTCTGCTTTTATGCAAATGTTGAGTTAATTAATGTAAAGTCGACCCTGAGGGTGTGTGTGCGATTTATAGGCAGAATTTGAGTAGTTTTTTTTTTTTTCCTTTTTTTTAATTTATATGATGGTATATTTACATTTCATTGACTTGTTATTATTATTATTATTATTATTATTATTATTATTATTATTGTTATTGTTATTGTTATTATTGTTATTGTTATTATTATATTTATTATCATTATTATTATTATTATTATTATTATTATTATTATATTTATTATTATTATTTATTTTATTTATTTATTTATTATTTTTTTATTTAACAGTTGTGGATATTTTAAAATTGTTTTCTTGTATTGTTTAGCTGTTTTTTTCCCCCTTTTTAAAAAATAATATTTGCATGGATTTCACAATAATTTAAACATTAGCGCTGTTGCCATGGCGATTAACAAAAATCTGTTACAGAATGTTCCAGCTGTGATCTAAATGTTCATATTGTGTGTCGACCTCTGGGCTCAGACGTTTTCAGGAGGTTTTTTAAACTTATGAACTACTGGAGTTTTTAATTTAATTTTGCTAAAGATTTAAAATATTATTTCTTTTAGTTAATTTTGAATTTTTTTTTTTTTTTTCATTTTTTAAATTTTTTTATTTGTAACAAACACTTTTCAAAATGTTAAATCTGTTCATAAATATTTCTTGTGCCGTTGGGTAAATGCTGTTTCATTCTGACGACTTTTCAACATTTAAATGATATAATCTGTTTACAATGGATAATCGCCACGGCAACGGGCCTACTGTTTAAGGAGAGGAGAGAGGAGGAGGAGAAGAGGAGAGAGGAGGAGAAAGGAGGAGAAAGGACAGGAGAGGAGAGTGGAGGAGGAGAAGAGGAGAAAGGAGGAGAAAGGACGGGAGAGGAGAGTGGAGGAGGAAGGAGGAGAGGAAA
Organism: Periophthalmus magnuspinnatus; assembly: GCF_009829125.3. Lineage (NCBI taxonomy): Eukaryota > Metazoa > Chordata > Actinopteri > Gobiiformes > Gobiidae > Periophthalmus > Periophthalmus magnuspinnatus. The sequence goes on along the minus strand of NC_047143.1, from coordinate 1,608,158 downwards.
GGGAGGACTGGAGGAGAGGAAGAGGATGAGGGATGAGAAGAGGAGGGAGATGGAGAAAGGACGGGAGAGGAGAGGAGAATGGAGGAGGAAAAGGAGGAGAGAGGAGAAGAGGATGGAGATGGAGAGGAGAGAGAGGAGTGTGGGAGGTGCATGTCATTAAACGTGTGAATCCCTCGTTCGTTCTGCTTCTCGTTGTGTCGCTGCTAAAACCGTGAAACGGCTTCATTCATAATGTTTGAGTTTTATTTTTATTAAATCTAAAACTTCTTTTATTTATATTTATTATTTTTATTCACTTAATGTTTTTATTCATTCATTATTTGTTTTATTTGTATTTTTATTTATTTATTTTTTCAGTTTATTTTCTAAAATGTTCCACAGTGTTGACAGTCGCTCTCACACTTTTCTCTCCAGTCCAGTTCTTTCTCCTCTCTCCCTTTTTCTCTCCTCGCCTCCTCCTTTCCTCCACCTCCGCCCTTCTCCCTTTCTCTCTTTTATCTCTCCCTTCGTCTCTCTCTCTCCTCTCTCCAGGCCTTTTCTCACACTCCTCCTCCCTCCCTCTTTCCCACTATCTCCTCCCTCTCTCCTTCTCTCCTTCTCTCCCTCTCTCCTTCTCTCCTTCTCTCCCTCTCTCCTTCTCTCCTTCTCTCCTTCTCTCCCTCTCTCCTTCTCTCCTTCTCTCCCTCTCTCCTTCTCTCCTTCTCTCCTTCTCTCCCTCTCTCCTTCTCTCCTTCTCTCCCTCTCTCCTTCTCTCCCTCTCTCCTTCTCTCCTTCTCTCCCTCTCTCCTTCTCTCCTTCTCTCCCTCTCTCCTTCTCTCCCTCTCTCCCTCTCTCCTTCTCTCCTTCTCTCCCTCTCTCCTTCTCTCCCTCTCTCCTTCTCTCCCTCTCTCCCTCTCTCCTTCTCTCCCTCTCTCCTTCTCTCCTTCTCTCCCTCTCTCCTTCTCTCCTTCTCTCCTTCTCTCCTTCTCTCCCTCTCTCCTTAATAAATTGGGGTCTTCCATCTGCTCATCTTCACTGGAGACGTTTCTGTTTTACGTAGGAATGTTCTGCAGTGCGGCATTAAACTTAGCCTCGTGCATCTCCGTGGAGACGAGCGAAGCGACGATTCCAGACAGTTACAGGTCAGATTTGCGGAGGTTTCGTTCACGTATTTATTTTACTCGCCATAAAAACTTGTATAATCGACTAAATGCGAGACAGAGCTTTAATGCCACACTGCGGAACATTCCGGACAGTGCAGTGACACAACAAAGAGACACGACACAGAGATAAAAGTCCGACGTCTGAGGGTGAAACTCGCAGCTCGCACCTCGACCGCTGCGGGACGTTTCACTTCAGATGACTCAAAATGGCTCCACGTGACACAAAATGGCCGCCGTCGGAGCCCCGGAGTGTAAAATGGAGGCTTAAGTGACGAGGCGCCGCGTGCGACTCGGTGCTAAATCTGAGTCCATTTGTAGAGAACAACGAGAACGAGAGAGTGAGACTGTTTCTAAATCCAGATCACAGAGGGATGGGTGTGTTTGTTTTATTCAAAGTGTCACCGCGGTCTAAGTGAGCACTCCGTCAGAGAGGTGGAGCGCATGAAATATTAAAGGTCGAATTCTCTGGCCAAACGTCGTCCAGCGCCAAACAGACGAGTCCGCGCTCCTCCGTCGACGTAAACGGGTCGATGCAACGGGTTTGTCCAGTTTGGTTTCAAATACATTTACAAAAAAAAGAGTTATGACGGAAAAAAAACCCCAAAAAAAACACGAACATTTGAGAGTGAGCGCCGGTCAAATGAAGCTAATCGAGGCTAACGGTTATAGTGGCTAATCTGCGGGTTGATACGAATATTTTAAGATGAAAATGACGAGTCTGACAGCAGCAGTTACAGAGAGAGAGGTGACGGTTTTTCAATAGAAACTGAATCGGAGCCAGAGTCGATGGAGCAGGAAGTGCAGCACGTGATCACTTCCTGTTTGGAACGCGGCGGCAGCTAGCAGGTTAGCTACGTCCATTTATATAAACAGTGAATGGACACGCGGGGCCCAAGTGATGACGGGACTTTCGGCTCTTTTGTGGGATCCGAATCGCGTCAAAGAGCCGTTCAAAGACTCGCTCTTTTTATGAAAACGCATTTAACAACAAACTAATCCCAGAGAGACACGGCCGGGGCTCAGATGTGTTTAAACTGAGAGCAGGACAGAGTTTACCCTTTGGAAATGACACGTTCTAAATAAAATGAAATGAAAATGCATAAAAATGTGAAAGAAAAAGATTTGGCTCTTTATAAACTGTATATGTGTGTGTGTGTGTGTGTTGTGTGTGTGTGTGTGTGATCCCTCAGTGTGCGGTGGGTCCATGTGTGTCTTATATTAGTCTGTGTCTTTTTGGGATGTTTTTTTTACCTGTGAAAAATGAGTATCTAGGTTCAATATTAGCTTTAGCATCTGTTAGCATCAGATCTCCCCTCCCTCTCCATTATAGTTTGGGATTATTACACATCTTTAAAAATAATATTTACTATTATTATTATTATTATTATTATTATTATTATTATTATCATTATCATTATCATTATCATTATCATTATTATTATTATTATTATTATTTACATTTTCCCTCATTATTATTATTATTATTTTTACTATTATTATTATTATTATTATTATTTAAATTTTTTCCTAATTATTATTATTATTATTATTACTATTATTATTATTATTATTATTTAATTTTTTTCCTAATTATTATTATTATTATTATTATTACTATTATTATTATTATTATTATTACTATTATTATTATTATTATTATTATTTCCATTTTTTCCTCATTATTATTATTATTATTATTGTTGTTGTTAATTGTATGTTTCATTTCTGTTTTGTGTGTGTGTTTTGTGTGTGTGTTTTGTGTGTACTTTGTTGTTTTATCTGTGGTTGGAGTAATTTTATTAATTTTTTCATGTTATTTTATAAAAGTTACAGTATAAATCTTCCACTTCACTTTGCCTCATAAAAACTCCTTTAAACAGATACAGTATTAGCATTAGCATTAGCATTAGCATTAGCATACACAGAAGTTATTAGGGACAAACTTTGACCAGGTAAATAAAAGATAAACCTGCAGTATCCAAATATAAAGTACATAAAGTACATAAAGTACACAGGAGTATTCAAACCAGAGGATCAGGCTGGACAAACATTAGCCTCGTTAGCTCAATGTGTCGTTTGTTCAGTGACTGCTCCGTATGCAAAACTATTACAACTACTGCATGTACATGACCAGATATTTGAGTACTTCACAGGATGTAGTACTGTACTTTTATTAGACCTGTGTGTGCTGATCCCTCGTGTTTCCTCGTCTCACACAGACCTGGAGTTGTGTTTTGTTTCATTCATGTTTAACACAAACAAACAGATTTAGACACAGAAAACTCTCTGTTCCACCTTGTGATGTCATCGAGTGGTGATACAGGAAGTGCTCCATAAAGTCAGAAGTTTAACCAGATTTGTATTTTCTTTGTTGTTTCTTCTTTCTGCAATAACTGAAAAAATATGACTGGATTCATGTTTTAAAACACTAGTACTACTAGTACTACTATCAGTTCTACTTCTTCTAACTCCACACCTTCACTAGAATCATATGGATCATTTCAGTCCTTGATTTTCTGTCTTTTCCATCGTTCCCGTCTTTTTCTCCTCTTTTATTAGCTACTTTCTTCCTTATTTCTTTTTTATTAACCCCCCTTCCTCTCTCTCTCTCTCTCTCTCCTTTTCTCTCATTATCTCCTTTCCTCTTTCTCCCTCTGTCTCCTTCCATCCCGCTCTCTCTCTGCTCTCCCTCTTTCTTCATCTCTCTCCCTTTCTCTGTCTTTCTCCCTTTCTTTCTTTCTCTCTCTCTATCCATTTCTCCCTCTTTCTCTCTGTCCCTCTCTCTTTTACTCTCTCTCTCCCTTTCCTTCTCTCTCTTTTTCTCCATTTTTCCCCTCTGTCTCTTTCTCCCTGTGTCTCTCTCCTTCTCTCTCCCTCTGTTTCTCTCCCTTTCCCTCTGTCTCTTTCTCTCTTTCTTTCTTTCTTTCTTTCTCTCTATCTCTCTATCTCTCTGCATCTTTCTTTTTCTCTCTTTCTCTCTCTCTCTCTCTCTCTCTTCACTTAAATCATTTGGATCATTTCAGACGTGGAGTTTCCAGTCGACTGAACTAAAGGTAAAAGTCTCTGTTCACCTGATGACATCACAAGGTGGAACAGAGCGTTTTGATCTTTGTAGATGTGACAGACTCATAATAAAGTGACTCACACATGTGAGTGAAACAAACACAACTCCAGTGTGTGTGTTTGTGTGTTTGTGACGCACAAACATCATAAAGTGACTTAAAGCTCAAGAGTCAGTTTTGTGTCATACAGGAGCTTTAAAGTTGCACTATGTCACTTTTCTGGTGTAGACGGCGCCTCCTGCTTCTCTCCATGGAGCTGTTATTCGTTACCGTGTTTATCTCCATGGAAACAAATCAGGAAGTTTAATGCCATACTGTGGAACATTCCAAGCAAATTACTCAGACTGTGGAGGAGCCTGTTTAGAAAAGAGTCAGAGTCATTCACTAATCATTTATTTTTCAATCAAACAGCCTCATATTATGTAAACGTTTTTTTGAAAAAAAAAAAAAAAATTATATATATATATATATATATATATATATATATATATATATATATATATATATATATATATATATAATTTTGTATGTATAAATGTATTCTATATTATTATACATTAAATTAGACAAAAAACAAACCTAAACTCAGCCTCCCCTCATTTAAATACTTCATTCAATTAATTTATTTTTTATATATATATATTTTTCACTCAACCTCATCATATCAAGTTTTTAAAGATTTTTGTATTTATATATTTTTTATTTTCTTTATGTATAAATGTGTTCTATATAATTATACACAAAATTACACAGAAAAAACGAAACTCATCCTCTCAGAACGTAAACACAGTCCAGTTCTCTCCTCTCTCTTTCTTTCATCCTCCCTCTCTCCTCTCTCTCTCCTCTCTCTCCTCTCTCTCCTCCCTCTCTCTCTCCTTTCATCCCTCTCTCTCTCATCTTCTTCCTTCTCTCTCTCTCTCTCCTCTCTCTCTCCTCTCTCCTCCATCTCTCTCCCTCTCTCTCCTCCCTCTCTCTCCTTTCATCCCTCTCTCTCTCTCATCCTCTTCCTTCTCCCTCTCTCTCCTCTCTCTCCTCCCGCGTCTGTCAATCATCCATCAGCGGCGCGCGGTCTCCATTAGCGACGGGAGGCGGGCTGCGGCGTTACCATGGGTTACGCATCGATCGGAGCCGTTTGATTGGTCAGATGGACGGCGACAGGGATCGATCGTCTTTAGCTGCAGCGAGGCGGAGCGGGCGATCGAGAGAACACGCTGTATTTAGAAACACACACATGTACACACCGATACACACAGACGCACACAGATACACAAAATACTCAGGTGTCGTGCTAACTGTGCGCACTGCTCTGTCTGCAGCTGTTTAATCTGAGCTTTTTGAAACTGTAGTTTTCTAATGCAGACGTCAGGGGGTCAGGGGTCGTGTTTCTTTTATGACGTGGTTTTAGACGAATGTTGTGATTTAAAAAGTGTAAATTATACAAAATGAGCCACAGAGATGAGAACCATAAAGACACAAGCTCAACAGGACAGATTTAACTCTGAGCATAAAGACGTGATTTATCTGAGCTACACCGGGCGATTTGGGCTTTAACATTAGCATTAGCGTTAGCATTCTGAATCAACACGACAGGCACAAGCTAGCATTAGCATTAGCGTTAGCATTAGCCAACAGTTTTCCAGTGAGTCACTTTCACCTTTTGTGTAAAATCAAACCTTTTTTTGAATTTTTTTTTAATTTTCACATATTTCAAAATTTTAGGCAGTGTGTGTTAATGTGAGCTCTGTGTGTGTGCGTGTGTGTGTCCGTGTGTGTGTGTGTGTCCATGTGTGTATGTTCTTGTGTAGTATTTAGTTGTTTAGTTGTACTCTGGTCTCAGTCCTGTTCCTTGATTGTGTGTGTTTGTGTTCATGTGTGTGTGTGTGTTCTTGTGTGTATGTTCATATGTTGGTGTGTGTGTGTGTGTGTGTGTGTGTGTGTGTGTGTGTTCGTGCCTATGTGTGTATGTGTGTGTTCAGTTGTAGTATTTAGTTGTTGTGTTGTACTCTGGTCTCACTCTGGTCTCAGTCTGGTCTCAGTCCTGTTCCTTGTTCATGTGTGTTCCTGTGTGTGTGTTCGTGCCTGTGTCTTTGTGTGTTCATGTGTGTTCTTGTGTGTTCATGTCTGTGTGTGTTCCTGTGTGTGTTTGTGTGCGTTCAGTGTAGTATTTAGTTGTTGTGTTGCTCTCTGGTCTCAGTCCTGTTCCTTTTGGCCTGGTTTACTTCAGTCTCTGTGGACATGAACAATACGTCTGCTGCTCTCGCCCCAGGCCTGGATCAGACCTCCTTCACTCACTCTCTCTTTCTCTTTCTCTCTCTCTCACTCTCTCCCTCTCTCCCTCTTTCTCTCTGTCCTTTTCTCTCTCTTTGTTTCTTTATCTCTTCCATCATAAACAAACCTCTCTGTAACACTTAGTCCTCGTCTTTCAGGATCACTCGGTTCAAACACAAAGTCAAAGAGTGTGTGTGTGTGTGTTTGTGTGTGACTGTGTGCGCGCCTGTGTGTGTGTTTGTGCGTCCGTGTGTGTGCATATGTGCGTGACAGAGCGGAGCGAGTCACCTGCGATGTTTACAGACTGTTTTCATAAATAAATTCAACACAGATTCTGTTCTAAATTAAATAAACACGGCTCCCTCGTCAAAAACACGTCTGAGGAGGCTTTGAGTCATCTAGAGATCTCTCCTGGGCCTTATTTGAATTCTGTACGAAGCTCCGCCCACAAGCCTACATAAATATACAAAAACATGACACAAAACTGTACACTATGACGTCACAAACCTGGTGTGATGTGCAGTAGTTTCATTAAAATGCAGCTGATTGTGTTGTGATGGTGCTCTGAAGGGGGTGGGGCTTAGCACAGAGAGCGTTCAGAGTGTATTATGGCGTTGCTGCGGTTCCTCCTCTTTAACCCTGAGCGTTGTGCGACACTGACACACTTCCTGCTCGTCTTGTTGGTGTGTTTGTGGTTGTGCGTCGCCCCCTGAGGCTGGAGGACTCAGACGTGACACCGGCCGCTTTGTGTCCCACTCCACTCACTGACCTGGAAGAGACTGGGCCCGAGGAGCGCCACTGCACAGAGCTTATATGGTCATTATGAAAGAGACAGGGCCTGAGATGGAAATGTGTCAGGAAGAACAGGACCGGGACAAAACCGGGACAAGACCGGGACAAGACCGGGACAAGACCGGGACAAGACCGGGACAAGACCGGGACAAGACTGGGACTAAAGCAGGACAAGACTGGGACAAGACCGGGACAAGACCGAGACAAGACTGGGACAAGACCTGGACTAAAGCGGGACAAGACCTGGACAAGACCGGGACAAGACTGGGACAAGACCTGGACTAAAGCGGGACAAGACCTGGACAAGACCGGGACAAGACTGGGACTAAAGAGGGACAAGACCAGGACAAGACCAGGACTAAAGCGGGACAAGACCGAGACAAGACCGGGACAAGACCGGGACAAGACCGAGACAAGACTGGGACAAGACCTGGACTAAAGCGGGACAAGACCTGGACAAGACCGGGACAAGACTGGGACTAAAGAGGGACAAGACCAGGACAAGACCAGGACTAAAGCGGGACAAGACCGAGACAAGACCGGGACAAGACCGGGACAAGACCGGGACAAGACTGGGACTAAAGCAGGACAAGACCGGGACTAAAGTGGGACAAGACCGGGACTAAAGTGGGACAAGACCGGGACTAAAGTGGGACAAGACTGGGACAAGACCGGGACAAGACTGGGACAAGACCGGGACTAAAGTGGGACAAGACTGGGACAAGACCAGGACAAGACTGGGACAAGACCAGGACAAGACTGGGACAAGACCGGGACAAGACTGGGACAAGACCGGGACAAGACCGGGACAAGACTGGGACTAAAGCAGGACAAGACCGGGACTAAAGTGGGACAAGACCGGGACTAAAGTGGGACAAGACTGGGACAAGACCGGGACAAGACTGGGACAAGACCGGGACTAAAGTGGGACAAGACTGGGACAAGACCAGGACAAGACTGGGACAAGACCAGGACAAGACTGGGACAAGACCGGGACTAAAGCAGGACAAGACCGGGACAAGACTGGGACAAGACCTGGACAAGACCGGGACTAAAGCAGGACAAGACCGGGACAAGACCGGGACAAGACCGGGACAAGACCGGGACAAGACTGGGACAAGACCTGGACAAGACCGGGACTAAAGCAGGACAAGACCGGGACAAGACCGGGACAAGACCGGGACAAGACCGGGACAAGACCGGGACAAGACCGGGACAAGACTGGGACTAAAGCAGGACAAGACCGGGACAAGACTGGGACAAGACCGGGACTAAAGCAGGACAAGACCGGGACAAGACTGGGACTAAAGCAGGACAAGACCGGGACAAGACCGGGACAAGACCGGGACAAGACCGGGACAAGACCGGGACAAGACCGGGACAAGACTGGGACTAAAGCAGGACTAAACCGGGTCTAAACCAGGACTAAAATAACAAGCTAAACAAGAACTGATGAAAACAAAAATTCCAAGTACAAATACTTCATCTACTTCAGTGAGATCATAAAAAAGACTAAACCGTGGACTGAGGCCTGTGAGCGTGCACGTGTCTCTGTGAGCGTGCACGTGGGCCTATGAGCGCGCACCTGTCTCTGTGAGCGTGCACGTGTCTCTGTGAGCGTGCACGTGTGAGGTACTGCACACGCTCAGTGCAGGAGTCGGTCCTGGTCACGGTCCAGGGCCCAGAGGAATGTCCATTACACACTGACCACACTCTACAAAGAAAACAAGATGGACGCCGCCGCCGCCGCCACGCCAGGAATTTAATATAAGACTGAAGGACTGATGGACGAGAAGAAACGACCCACATCTGAACCCACGACCCGACCCGTGTCACCGAGGGGCCGACCGGGGACCGACGTGACCAGGAATCTGTTTGAACGTTATGAAAATGCGAGATAGGGTCAAACGCAAACGTCAAAAAAACTGTTACAAAAAACTCGACTTTAAATCAGATTTTTGTCCGTTTTGTTTAATCCACTAAACAAATTTGAAACTTTTATTGGATCATTTTGTGTTTTCCGTTGAGTCTCGTTCCTGGTTTCACTCTGGTTCTTCTTCTTCTTCTTCTTCTTCTTCTTCTTCTTCTTCTTCTTCAGGTCTCACCGCTGCAGCGATGGCCGAGCTCCAGAAGCTGCAGAAGATGAAGATGATGATGAGTTTACAGAACGGCAACGAGTCCGACAACGAGGACCTGCACTCCAACACGGGTGAGAGCGACACGTTTTTGATTTGATCTGGTGGAGAAAACCTGATGAGAGTATCATAGCAACCAAAGAGCCAATCAGGCACGAGCGTGAAAGAAGACGCCTGATTGGTCTGTTTTTAATGTTCAGATCTGGATTTACAGACACAAAAGTGAAATAAAAACCCCAGGATCATGTAGAGGGTTAATACGAACATTTAAGACCAAAATGAGTCTGAAGCAGCAGAGACAGAGAGAGGAGACAGATTAAAAAAAATTAAAAATAGATAAAAAAAACTCAAAATAAAATAAATAAATAAATTAAAAAAATTAATCAAACCACTCAAAATAACAAAAAAGAAACAACCAAATAAACCTCAAAATAACAAAAAAAGAATATAATAAAAATAACTAAAATAAAACCTAAAAAAAATAAAATAAAATAAAGATAAAAATAAATAAATAAATAAATAAAAAAAAAACAACCTCAAAATAACTAAAAAAAAAACAAACAAACCCCAGGATCATGTAGAGGGTTAATCTGAACATTTAAGACCAAAATGAGTCTGAAGCAGCAGAGACAGAGAGAGGGCAGTTTAAAAAAAACAAAACAAAATAATAACTTAAAAAACCCCAACAAAACCCTTAAAATAACTCAAAAAAATTAAAAAATTAACTCAGAATAACTCAGAAAAAAAACAAAAAAACCCAATATGACAAAACTTAAAATAAATTAACTCAAAATAACAAAAAAAAAACAACACAAACTCAAAATTATTCAAAAAAAGAGCTCAAAATAAAAAATAAAAAAATGGAAGAAAATAAACTAAAAAAATGTATAAATGACACCCCCCCCCCCCCCGCCCAAAAAAAAACAAAAACACACACACACAAAAAAAAACAAAAAACACACAGGGACACAGTTTTTACACAGAAAGTGAACTGAACAGGAAGTGCTCCATGATCACTTCCTGTTTGTAACGCGGCAGCTCTGTCCACTTGTATAAACAGACTATGCTTTTTTCACACATTGGGCTGATCTTTTTATTATCACAACCTCCTGCTCCTGTTTTTAATGTTTTAAATCACGTGTCAAACGCAAGGTCCACGGGCCAAATGTGGCACGTCACCTCATTTTATGTGGCCGCGACTAAGTCAATAATCAGGTCTGACTGTCTTAAAATATCAGTTTATGAGGAGATACAGTTACACGGACATTTTTTTCATATCTTGTGTAATATTTTGTAACTTGAATAAATAATAAATATAGAAACGGTTAATTAAAGAAGATTAAAAAGTAGCGTAGTAGTAGAGTCCATTTTGTGTCATGTAGGACTTTTACCGTCTCCTAAACTCCATTGTTTTGTCTTTAAACCTGAATCATCGTCTGCGTTAGCCTCGGCGTTTCTCAATCCTTTTCACCTCTAGAGTTTTTTTTTTGTTGTGTGTTATTTTTTTCTTTTTTTCCCGCTCAAATGTTTGCGTTCCTCGTGCTTTTCTGTTTGGTCACATCTCCAAGAACATGTCCGGTCCTGAGTTCACTGTTGACTGTTTTAATATTTAACTTGAGTGCGGTCCATCGCGGCGGCGGCGGCGGCAGAGCCTGGTCAATAAGTCACGCACACACACACACACGGAACACACACATGACACACACACACACACGGGACACGGCTGCCACTAATTAACCGCTCTGCTCAATGAGAAAATGCCTCCTCTTTGCAACGGATCAAAGCGCGAGCCGGTCCAGCGATCCGTCAGCAAGAAAACGCCAAAAACGAGTTAATATCTAACGTAAAATCATGTAAAACTCGACAAAACGTAAACTAAATATTAGCTTAAAGCGCTCGCGTCACATCTGTGTTTTATGTTTCCTCGTCACAAACAGACCTGGAGTTGTGTTTTGTCACATGTTTAACGCACAAACAAACCTGCAGATTTAACGTGTTTTTCTCTCAAACTGAAAACACTCCGTTCCACCTTGTGATGTCATCATGTGGCGATACAGGAAGTGCTTTTTCCGTGTTTTTAAACTCCACTCCGCCTTCATTTCTAGAATCATTTGGATCATTTCAGCTCCAAAATTGTCAATCTACCGCTGAACTAAAGCTAAAAGGAGATGTTAATTTGAAAACTACCACTTGATGACATCACGAGGTGGACCTGTTCGTCGTATTGATCCAACATTTTCCGCTAATGCTAAAAAAAGAATCGCGTTTATCGTCTTAGAAAACGTGAAAAACAGACGTAGTTCATTTTAAACAGTTTTGCCGTGGCTCCCAGACACCAGAGCGGAGTTTTGCCGTTGCGATGAAGCTAACAACTAGCATGCGAACACACACTTCCTGATTATCGAAAATGATCGCTTTATAATAGACACAGACGGCACACCGCGGACTTATTTTGACCTGATGGGGCAACACATATTTTGCATGGGGAGAAAATCAAGTATAAGCTCTTTAACAACAGCTAGCATGCTAACACACACTTCCTCATTATCGAAAAATAAGAGCTGTTTATTCAATATGTCTGTACTTTGTGGGGCAACACATATTTTGCTAAAAAAAAAAAACCTGGGGAAACAAATCAAGTATAAGCTCTATAGCAGCTAGCATGCTAACTGCGTACTTCCTGATTTTCAGTAATTAAAGAGCTGTATAGTTAGACACTACACAGCGGACTTACTTACTTTGACCTCCAGAGCTGCTTCTATGATATATCTCCTCAAAAACACAGGGGGAAAAAATCAAGTATGAGCTCTTTAACAACAGCTAGCATGCTAACCGTGCACTTACTGATTCTCGTTTTTTTTTTTTTTTTAAAGTGCTTTATAATTAGAATTTTGACCTCCAGAGCTGCTTCTTTGACATATCTGCTCAAAAACACGGGGAAAAAAATCAAGTATGAGCTCTTTAACAACAGCTAGCATGCTAACCGTGCACTTCCTGATTCTTTGTGCTTCATAATTAGCTGCAGACAGTACACAGCAGACATATTTTGACCTCCAGAGCTGCTTCTATGATATATCTCCTCAAAAACACAGTTAAAGAATCAAGTATAAGCTTTTTAACAACAGCTAGCATGCGAACTGTGCACTTCCTGATTCTTGTATTTTTTTAATTTTTTTTTTAAGTGCTTTATAATTAGAATTTTTACCTCCAGAGCTGCTTCTAAGACATATCTGCTCAAAAACACAGGGGAAAAAATCAAGTATGAGCTCTTTAACAACAGCTAGCATGCGAACCGTGCACTTCCTGATTTTTTATTTTTTTTTAAGTGCTTTATAATTAGAATTTTGACCTCCAGAGCTGCTGCTTTGACATATCTGTACTGGGACGAGACACATTTTGCTCAAAAACATGGAAACACAGATGTCGTAAATATTTAAACATTTAATTCTACGATTCGACGGCGTAAATATTTTGAACGTAATTATTTCTAAACTAATCGTAGATCGACAGCGCCTTGGTGGAGGTCGGCGCACCTCCGTCCCCTCCTCTTTTAGCTTCATAACGTCCCGTACGTCTCCGTCCCGTACGTCTCCGACCCGCGTCCTCCCCGTTTCCTCCATAGGCGTTTTTCAAAATGGCCGCCGTCTTCCCGTGGTCGTAGGTGACACAGACAAAGGCGTCCACTCTCTCCACTCTGAGCCCACTCACTCCGCTCTGTTTGCTCTTTTCAATTATTAACACGCCGCAAAACAAAAAGCTCACAAACAAGAAAAGAATAGGACAGAAAAGTGCGCTCCAGTGTGTGTGTTTTTGTACAGCTGACCTGGCAACGCACAAACGACGCCACTATTGACTCGCACATGTTTTATTTAACACTTTTATTTATTCCCGGCCTTGTCTTCTCGGATTGTTTTATTTTATTATATTTTTTTGGGGTCGGTTCAATAGTTGTAAGAGCTGAATCTGCCCAGGACACTGTGTTCTAGTCTGTTAATCAGGACGGTTAGCATGCTAGTTGCTGTTAGCTTTAGCGCGATGTGTAAAGTGCTGATAAACTCATCTCTGTGAGTAATGAGGATGGTCATAAAGTGAGTGAGGAGTGACTTTGTGCGACGGCAAACTGTTTAAAATGAATTATTTCTGTTGTTTTTCATGTTTTTAAGACGGTAAAAAATGTGAACAATTTGACTTTAATAATTTGAAAATAAAAAGATGATAAAATGTACAGTATGTAATCTTTTTTTTATTTATTTATTTTTATTTCTACTTTTTTCGTTTGTTATACACTTATGTTTTAGCCTTTTTTAATAATCAAGTGAAATAGTTAAAAAATAAATAAATTCTCAGTTGTTCTAATTTAAAGATTATTTTAATGCCATACTGTGCTGCTTTTCCTAAAGACCTGGAGTTGTGTTTTGTTTCATTCACAATTTGACGTTAATAATTAGAAAGTAAAAAGGTAATAAAAGGTACAATATGTAACCATTTATTTTTTTTATTTTTAATTTTAGAAAGTATGCAACCACTTTATTTTTATTTTTTATTTCGTGTTTTTTTTTTTTTTTTTTTTTTAAATGTTATACACTTGAATTTAGCCTTTTTTTATTGTCCACACAAAGCTCAAAATGCTCTGTTCATCCTTGTGGTGGTCGTTTTAAAGCAACAAACTGGTACTTTTTAGCCTCAAATGAACTGATTTACTCAACATTACACACAGACTAAACACACTGCATTAAACACAGTCTGAAGTACAGTCTGAAGTACAGTCTGAAGTACAGTTCGAAGTACAGTTTGAAGTACAGTTTAAAGTACAGTTTAAAGTACAGTTTAAAGTACAGTTTGAAGTACAGTTTGGAGTACAGTTCGAAGTACAGTCTGAAGTACAGTCTGAAGTACAGTCTGAAGCACAGTCTGAAGTACAGTTCGAAGTACAGTTTAAAGTACAGTTTAAAGTACAGTTTAAAGTACAGTTTAAAGTACAGTCTGAAGTACAGTCTGAAGTACAGTCTGAAGTACAGTCTGAAGTACAGTTTGAAGTACAGTTTGAAGTACAGTTTAAAGTACAGTTTAAAGTACAGTTTAAAGTACAGTTTGAAGTACAGTTTGAAGTACAGTTTGAAGTACAGTTTGGAGTACAGTTTGGAGTACAGTTTGGAGTACAGTCTGAAGTACAGTCTGAAGTACAGTTTGAAGTACAGTTTAAAGTACAGTTTAAAGTACAGTTTAAAGTACAGTTTAAAGTACAGTTTAAAGTACAGTTTAAAGTACAGTCTGAAGTACAGTATGAAGTACAATATGAAGTACAGTTTGAAGTACAGTTTGAAGTACAGTTTAAAGTACAGTTTAAAGTACAGTTTAAAGTACAGTTTAAAGTACAGTTTAAAGTACAGTCTGAAGTACAGTCTGAAGTACAGTCTGAAGTACAGTCTGAAGTACAGTCCGAAGTACAGTCTGAAGTACAGTCCGAAGTACAGTCTGAAGTACAGTCCGAAGTACAGTCCGAAGTACAGTTTGAAGTACAGTTTAAAGTACAGTCTGAAGTACAGTCTGAAGTACAGTTTAAAGTACAGTTTAAAGTACAGTCTGAAGCACAGTTTGAAGTACAGTCTGAAGTACAGTTTGAAGTACAGTTTAAAGTACAGTCTGAAGCACAGTCTGAAGTACAGTTTGAAGTACAGTCTGAAGTACAGTTTAAAGTACAGTTTAAAGTACAGTCTGAAGCACAGTTTGAAGCACAGTCTGAAGTACAGTTTAAAGTACAGTTTAAAGTACAGTCTGAAGCACAGTCTGAAGTACAGTTTGAAGTACAGTCTGAAGTACAGTTTGAAGTACAGTTTAAAGTACAGTTTGAAGTACAGTCTGAAGTACAGTCTGAAGTACCCTGCTGATGAAGTGTACTCCTCTGTGCAGACGCCATCTTACCAAACCTCTGTCCGTGTGATTACGTTACATCGCCTAGCAACCGTGACGACCACCGACTAATGAGCTAAACGTAAAATGTAACGCCAGAAAAATGGACGTCCAAATAATGACATTTTTACTTTTAATTCTTTATTATTTCATAGAAGAGTCGAGTCGTTTATTTCTGTTCAGATTGAATGAAGCAGAAATGAATCTTTTCCTTTGAACATCAACAGACAAATAAAACGTTAAAGGTGATTTTTTTTTTTTTTTTTTTTCAGTTGTAGTGAGTACGCTTTGTTCACGCCGATCTCCACAGAAACGCGGGGCTCATGGTGTCGGCCGTGTTCGTCGTGCGCGTGAAAGGGGACGGCGCCCTTCGAATTCGAACGCGGCCGACGAAGTGTGCGAATTTGTCGAATCGGGACACGGCCAACGAGACTAAAACAAAGAGCGCGTCCTGTGTCGCCGCTTGATGACATCACGGGGTGGAACGGCGCGTTTTGACTTCACGAGAAGACCCTAAATCTGCGGCATTTTGTTTGCGCGTTAAACATGTGCGAACGAAACAAAACACAACTTCAGTAACGTTAGACCAGACGAGCTTAACGCTGCGCTCTCACGTCTCCATGGAAACAAGCAGGTCGTCAACGCTCGGCCAGTAAAGTGACACGGTGTATCTTTAATCTCACACGTATTAGTCGTCGTGTAGGTGTCCGTCGACCCGGTTGTCGCGGTAACGTACCCGGGAACGAGGCGTGGGAACCGACCCCGGGGACAAAAGGCCGGAAAACGGATCCGCCTGAAAGTCGATCGGGATTTTTTTTTTTTTTTTTTTATATTTTTTTAATAGAAATCGTCGCAGTCGGACAGAGTTTGTGTTTGAAAATGGGTGGAGTGTGAAAGAGAAAAAGAAAGAGCGGTTTTAAGTGACACTGGATGAAAGAGCGAAGGAACGGCTCACCCTGATTCACCCGGGACGGACGCGCGGCGACGGGACGGCACATTTCAGACGCTCCATTTGAGTTTTCTTCAGCTGAAACTTAAAGCTGCACTGTGTAACTTTCCGGGGGTGACACACAGACCTGCCGTGATGATTCCTATATATTTTGTGTGTGGTTTTTTGGTGTAAAACTGTGTAGATTTGTGTTATTTTTGTCGTACTGCTGTGATACTTGAGCTGTAAAACGCTGAACGAGTGACTTCTGTGGCGAACGATTATGTAATTTTGTTATTTTTTTTGTTTCGGGTCAAAGAGGAAGAGCGAAAAGTTGCGCAAAATTGACGTTTTTTTCACTTTCTCGTATGTTCTAACACTGTTTCCTCGTCAAAAACACGTCTGAGGAGGTTTGAGAGTCATCCCTGCATGTTTGAGTCATCTAGAGATCTCTCCCGGGCGCTATTTGTATTCTGTACGAGGCTCCGCCCACAAGTCTACATCACCCACGCTCCCACACGACAATCCTCCATAAATATACAAAAACATGACACAAAACTGTTCACTACGACTTCACAAACCTGGTGTGATGTGCAGTAGTTTCATTAGTGCTCTGAAGGGGGAGGGGCTTAGCACAGAGAGCAAAGAGAGAGAGGAGAATCAGAGCGTCTTAAAAGGAAACACGGTGGAAGTGTAGAAGTAAAAACCTCCTCTTTAATGGAAAGGAGAGAGAGAGGGATGGAAAAGAGAGGAGAGGAGGAAGAGAAAGAAGAGCAGAGAAAAAGAAAGAGAGAGGAGAGAGAGGGAGAGTGATGGAAAAGAAAGAGGAGAGGAGGAAGAGAGAAAGAAGAGCAGAGAAAGAGAGGGTGGAAAGAGAGGAGAAAGAGGGAGGGTAATAAATGGAAAGAGAATGAGGAGAGGAAGAGGAGACAGAGAAAGAGAGAAGGATAAAGCAGAGAGAGAGAGGGAGGATAGACAGAGCAGGAGGCAGAGTGGTAGAGAGAGAGAGGATAGATAGAGCAGGAGGGAGGAGTGGGAGAGAGGATAGATAGAGCAGGAGGGAGGAGTGGCAGAGAGAGAGGATAGACAGAGCAGGAGGGAGGAGTGGTAGAGAGGATAGATAGAGCATGAGGGAGGAGTGGCAGAGAGAGAGGATAGATAGAGCATGAGGGAGGAGTGGTGGAGAGGACACCTGCCCGTCTGTTTACACGGCGCCCTCTGGAGCAAACGAGACACAGCTGCAACGTAATGAACACAGACACATGATAATGTGAAGGAACAGAAGAAGAGGAAGATGGATGAGGAGAGAGGGAGGAGAGGGGAGGGGGAGGAGAGGGGAGGAGAGGAGAAGGGGGAGGGGGGAGAGGAGAGGGAGGAGAGAGGGAGGAGAGGGGGGAGGGGGGAGAGGGAGGAGAGGGAAGGAGAGACAGAGAGGAGAGGGGAGGAGAGGGGGGAGGGGGAGAGGAGGAGAGACAGAGAGGAGAAAAGAGGAGAGGGGGAGGGGGAGAGAGGAGAGGGGAGGAGAGGGGGAGGGGGGAGAGACAGAGAGGAGAGGGGAGGAGAGGGGGAGAGACAGAGGGGGGAGGGGGAGGGGGGAGAGGATGAGGTACAGAGGGGAGAGGAGAGAGGGGAAGAGGGCAAGAGGAGGAGAGGGAGAGAGGAAAGGAGAAGGAGGGGGATGAGAGGAGTGAGAGAGG
Organism: Periophthalmus magnuspinnatus; assembly: GCF_009829125.3. Classification (NCBI taxonomy): domain Eukaryota; kingdom Metazoa; phylum Chordata; class Actinopteri; order Gobiiformes; family Gobiidae; genus Periophthalmus; species Periophthalmus magnuspinnatus. Next base: position 1,590,224 of record NC_047143.1, on the reverse strand, counting down.
GGGAGAGGAAGAGAGAGACAGGAGAGGGGAGAGAGAGAGGGGGGAGAAGAGGAGGGAGGGAGAGAGGAGAGAATGACAGAGAGGGAGGAGAGGGAGGGAGGAGGAGAGAGGGAGAGGATGAAGTACAGAGAAGGAGGGGGGAGAGAAGAGGAGGGAGGGAGGAAAGAATGAGGTACAGAGGAGGAGAGAAGAGGGAGGAGAGGAGACAAGGGAGGTAGGGAGAGGAGAGGGAGAGAGGAAAGGAGGAGGGGGGGGATGAGAGGAGTGAGGGAGAGGGGGGGAGAGGAGGAGAGAGACAGGAGAGGGGAGAGAGGGGGAGAAGAGGAGGGAGAGAGGAGAGAATAAGAGAGAGGGAGGAGAGAAGGGGAGGAGGAGAGAGGGAGAGGATGAAGTACAGAGGAGGGAGGGAGTAGAGAATGAGGTACAGAGGAAGAGAGAAGAGGGAGGAGAGGGAGGGAGAGAGGAAGGAGAGGAGACGAGGGAGGTAGGGAGAGGAGAGGGGAGGAGTAGAGAGACAGAGGAAGGAAGGGAGGGGGGAGCAGAGGGAGAGAGAGGAGAGGAGAGAGAAAAGGGGGAGAGAGAACTTGTAGGGGAGAGGGGGGAGACATTTTAAAATGTTATATTCAGGACGTAGACTTGTGGGCGGAGCCTCGTACTGACTCTCACAGCTGACAGTGAAGAGAGTTTGAATAGAGGCCAGGAGAGATCTCTAGATGACTCAAACATTCAGACGTGTTTTTGATGAACATGAGACAAAGTGAAGTCCAAACACTCGTCTTCAAACACAAACATAAAAATCAAACTGAGGATTTTAAACCTCGTGACATTTTGACGTTTCTCTCTTTTATTGTTTCATCTGTGTTTGTGCAGGTGGGAGCGAGTGTTCCTGGGAGAAAGAGCGTCTGACCAGCCCCGGAGCCCCCTCCCTCAGCGGGACGCCGGGGGGAGGGGGGCCGGGGGCGGGGCCCGCGCAGGGAGGGGGCGGAGCTACGGCCACGGGAGGCGGGAGGGGGACGGCCCTCGCACCTGTCAATCAACAACACATACAACAGCAACAACTCCTCGCCAACAGTGAGTGACAGCAGACGCACAACATGTAACACACACACTGTGACGCACAACATGTAACACACACACACGCTCTGTGCCACCCTGTGATGTCATCAGGTGTTTCATGTGAACAGCGACGTTTTAACTTCAGTTCAGTCGAGATAAGAGAAAACTCCACAACTGAAAAGAGAGGGAGGAAGAGGGGACAGAGAGAGAGAAATGAGGGAAGAAGGAAGAGATGGAAGTAGTGACATACAGAGAAGGAAGGATGGAAGGAAGGAAGGAAGGAAGGGGTGACAGAGAGAGGTAAGAATGGGAATAGAGAAAAAGAGAAAAGATGCTGGAAAGAATGTGGGTGACAGAGAGAGAAAAAGTGAGAGGGGGTGCATTTCTACTGGGACTGAGCTCGCCTTTCCACAGACCTGACTTGGTGGTAGTTTCTAAGTGAACAGCTCCTTTTCCCTTTAGTTCAGTTGCAGATTGATAGACTTTACAAATGAGGTGAAAACGTCAGACAGGTAGAGTTTGTGCTAATGCTAATGCTAGTGCTAATGCTAGTGCTAATTTTGGAACCTAATAAATATCAAAATATCTCCAATAAAGTGGATTTTTACCGTCTACACAACAACAACTAGCATGCTAACCTCAAGACTCAAGAACAAATTTACAGGTAGAAGAGTTTGTGGAGCCGTCTATAGCAAATAATATATCTTTTCAAGGCTCAAAAGTCCTCAAAATGGCGCCCGTAACCCATAACATAACAATTTGATGACGTCTTCCTCCATTATTTTCCTTATAAAAGCTCGTAAAAGTCACTATATCTGATTTTTACCGTCCTAAAAACATGAAAAACAGTTTGCAGTGGTCCATAGTCACTCCTCACTGACTTTATGCACCAGAACATCCTCATTACTCACCATGATGAGTTTATAAACACTTCACACAACTCTCAGAGGCCAGAGCGGAGTTTTGCCGTCGCAGTAAATCAAAGAACAACTAGCATGCTAGCCGTGCACTACATGATATCACTCAAAACAGACAGAGAGGGGACACAGTTTTTACATAGAAAGTGAATTGAAGCCAGAGTCGATGGAACAGGAAGTGCTCCATGATCACTTCCTGTTTGTAATGCAGCAGCTAACAGGTTAGCTCTGTCCACGTATATAAACAGACATTTTCACACATTGGGCCAATTTTTATTTTATTTTTTTTGTTTTTAATGTTTTAAATCACATGTGACAAACTCGAGGCCCGTGGGCCAAATTCGGCCCGCCACCTCATTTTATGTGGCCGGGTCAAAGTAAATTAAAAGGACTGACTGTCTTAAAATATCAGTTACACAGACATTTTTTCATATCTGTGCAAATCCATATGTAATATTTGTAACTTGAATAAGTAATAAACATAGAAACGGTTAATTAAAGAAGATTAAAAAGTAGTTACATTTATTTTACATTACATTTGTTTACATTTAACTACTTTTATACTGTCTTAAAGTTACGTTTGGACCTTTGAGAGCGACTTTTGTTGATTTCACCCTCTGTAAAAATGAGTTTGACGCCCCCTGTTTTGTTTTTTGTTTGTATTTTTTGTATATTTTGAACAGGCCGCTAATCTAAATACTATAAATTGCGTCTCCCCGTTTAAATAAAGATAAAATACATTCTCGACTTTGCATTTTTGACTTAATTATTGGTAAAAATGTAAATATCCTGACACTTTTTACACCGTTTTCCACACGTTTGACCCTCCCCATTTTCACTTTTCGCTAATCCCTTTGTCCTGAGGTGTTTTTTTTTGGCGTGTTATTAATGTGGCGTTCCATTTAATCTGGCCCATCTCCTGTATTAACACGGCGAGGATTAGACACTGGACACTCTGCTAAATCACTTTCATCTATCAACACTTGTCTCCACCCGGGCGAGAGGCGCTCAAACACTTTTCTAACACACGTTTGTCACTGCTCGCGCCGCCTGACACTCAAACTGATTATTCCAACACGACAAGAGCAATCAGCGTTATTGTTTCATTGGACTGAAAGCAGCGGCAGCCATTTTGATTTTATTTATTTGCGTAGAACAAATGAGGCGTCAGTTTCGTTTGCGCGATTCTTTTAAATTGTAGCGTTTGGAATAGTTTTGGGATGTTTTCAAAGTTGTACAGATCTGAAACCTTGTCCTGGACGCAGGTATGAATATTAGCATTTTTATTTATTATTTTTTAGCTTTTTTTTTTTTTTTTTAGTATTTTATTCATTGTATTTTATTTATTTATTTAATTTTTTTGCGCATTTTTGTGTTTCATTTGATTTGATTTATTTATTTTTTACGATTTTCCAAGTTTTAACGCTGTTCCCTCATCAAAAACATGTCTGAAGAGGATTTAGATGTCATCCATGCAGGTTTGAGTAATCTAGAGATCTCTCCAGGGCCCGCTGTAAGATTCAGTACGAGGCTCCGCCCACAAACCTTCATCACTCACGCTCCCACACGACAATCCTCCGTAAATATACAAAAACATGATACAAACTGTGCACTACGACTTCACAAACTTGATGTGATGTGCAGTAGTTTCATTAGCGCTGATTGTAATGTGATAGCGCTCTGAAGGGGGAGCGACTTAGCACAAAAACGAAACTGAAACTTATAAATCGTACGTTGTTTTTGGGTGGAAGTAGCATTTTCAGAACAATAAAAGTAAACAGGGTGATCATTTAATTATAAAGCGTTTAACTGTCAAGAATCAGGAAGTTCAGTGTTAGCATGCTAGTCGTTGTTAGCATTACCGTGGCAGCAAAAAAGTTTAAAAAGTTGTGATGTTATGATGTTCAAAATCAGCTTCTTTAATTATAAATCCAGAGCCTAAACTAAACACTTTATAAAGTTGAGCTGTAGGACAAAGGGGAGGAGCTGAAGAGCTGTGAGGTCGTGTGTGAGAGGTGAAAGGTCACAGGGTGAAAGGTCACAGGTCACAGCTTCAGTCTGAGCTAATGGAGCCGTGACAGAAATGAGCTTTAATGGAGGAGCTAAAGGTTAACGTCCCCTGAGACGTTAGCGCCTTGTCCACTTCAGTTTGACTCACAACACGAAATATTCATTCTGCTAATGACCTGGAATAATATGGACGAGTATTAATGTTATAGAAAAAAGTAAAAAATAAAATAAATAAAAAATGTAATAATAATAATAATAATAATAATAATAATAATGATAAGGATAATAATAAAATTAATGAATAAATAAATACATTAAAATAATTAATTCGGAATTACATAAATAATAATAAATACAAAAAATAAATATACCAAATAAATAAAATAAAATAAATATACCAAATAATAATAATAATGAATGAATGAACTGATTAATTAAACTAATTAATTCTGAATTATATAAATCATAATAAATACAAAAATAAATATACCAAATAAATAAATAAAAATAAATGTGCCAAATAAATAAAAATAAAAATACCAAATAAATAAATAAAAATAAATACACAAAAAAATGAATACACCAAATAAATAAATAAAAAATATACCAAATAAATAAAATAAAATAAAATAAATATACCAAATAAATAAAATAAATATACCAAATAAATAAATACAAATAAATATACCAAATTATTTTCATTTTCAACAAAACCTGGACTAAAATGCAGAATGTTCAGAGTGATGAAAAATTTGCTTTGTTGCCATGGCAAAAACAAAATTAAATTTATTTTTTTAAATGTTCAGAAGCAGTGGCACAGTGGAAAGTGCTCCATTTTGTTACTTAAGTAAAAGTACAGATACCAGAGTAAATAAATACTCAAGTAAAAGTAAAAGTACCACATGAAAAAGTGTTAAAAGTAAAAGTATTTGTGTCCCCAAAATGGCGCCTGTAAACAAGAAAATGTTTCATATTGAACAATAATAAAACAAACAGAAAAAAGACGTTTTTATTTAGGTTTTTCTTTTTTAAATTGGCACAAAGGCTGCTGGGAAATCCTGAACCACTCTCCAGTTTTGAGGATAAAACGTGTGACTCGAAGCGTTTAGTGTGCGATAATCAGGAAGTGCACAGACGCATGCTAGTTGCGATGGCAAAACTCCACTTTTGCCTCTGAAAACTGCGAAAAGTGCTTCAAAACTCATCATGGTGAGTCATTAGGATGTTCTGAATGCGTTAACTAAGTGAGGAGTAACTTTGGAGCGCTGCAAACTGTTCAAAATGAAGTGTTTCCTGTTTTTTTCTCCACGTTTTTAAGCTTCAGAGTGAAACGTGAAAAAGTCTGCGCTGCGGCTGAATGTGTTTTTGTTTTTTTGGTTGTTTTTTTTTTTACGCCTCGGCCTCGTCTTCAACATCCACACGGCGATGAGACAAAGAGCTTGTGACAGAGCGAGAGAATCTGTCAAGGGAAAGCATCGAGCGAGACAGCGACCTTTACTCTCCGCCCCCGCTGCCCTTTGACCCCTGACCTCCGGCGCTGCTCCTCTTCGTTAGAGGTGTTTGGCGAACGGCCCCGGGTTAAGTTCAGTTCACAGACTTAATCGCGTCAGAAGAGCGACCCCTGTCTGTCAGATATTTAAATAAAAATACAAAAAACGAAAGTGTTTGAGATTTTATCCGTCCATTTTCTTAAACCGATACCGATATTTTGTCTTAAAGCCGATACTGATATTAAAACTTAAATTAAGTTACAGTGAAATTCACAAATTAACTTTTCATTCGTGTAAAAATAATAATAAAATGTGTTTATCTGTGGTATAAACTCATAAATAAAAGACAGATCTGATGCTCCGAGGACAAACTGGGATCACACCGGAAAAATATCGGTTCCAAATATCGGTAAAATTTTCAACATTAGACCGATCATCTGGATCATTTCAGTCCTGGAACAACTGACAATCTACAACTGAACTAAAGGGAAAAGGAGGAGTTCACTGGAAAACTCCTCTCCTCCTCTTGTCTCCTCTTTTCTCCTCTCCTTCTCCTCCCCTTGTCTTCTCTCCTCCTCTTCTTGTCTCTTCTCCTCTTGTCTCCTCTTCTCCTCCTCGCCCCCTCAAATTCTCTTGTCTCCTCTCCCCCCTTATGTCTCCTTTCCTCTTCTCCTCCTCTCCTCTTCTCTGCCTCTTGTTTCCTCTCCAACTCTTTTCTCCTCCTCTTGTCTCTTCTCCTCTTGTCTCCTCTCCTTCGCCTCTCCTCCTCTTGTCTCCTCTCCTCCTCTTGTCTCCTCTCCTCCTCTTGTCTCCTCTTCTCCTCTTGTCCTTTCCTCTTGTTTCCTCCTCTTGTCTCCTCCTCTTGTCTCCTTCTCCTCCTCTTGTCTCCTCTCTCTTTAGGTCAGTCTGTTCACTTATAAACTCCCACTTGATGACATCACAAGGTGGAACGTCACGTTTTGATCTTTGTCGATGTAACAGACGAATAATAAAGTGACTCAAACATGTGAATGAAACAAACACAACTCCAGTGTGTGTTTTTGACGCACAAACACCTTTAGAACATAGATTTGTGTCATACAAGACAGTTTAGATTTTTTGTTTTATATTTAAATTTTTAGGTTGGTCTCTTTATTTTTAATTATTCAGAGACAAAATATTGTCCAAACATTTTTCATATTTTCTCCCAATATAGTAAAATAAATTACAATCAAATAAAAAATATACACGACTAAAATAAAAATAAATAAAACATTCTAATAATAAAAAGAAACACACATTTAAAGTCGACGTTGTGTTTTTCGTACGTGACGTGTCCATTTTCTTGTCCGCAGGGCTGGAGCTGCCGTTCATGATGATGCCCCACCCGCTGTTGCCGATGGGGTTGCCGCCAGCGTCCGTTGCCATGGCGATGTCTCAGATGAACCACCTCAGCACGTTCGCCAACATGGCCGCCGCCGCGCAGCAGATCCACACGCACGTCCACCGCGAGCCCGTCATCAAGGTGAGAGAATGTGTAAATGTGAGTGTGAAGAACAGGGGGCCTAACGCTGAGCCCTGAGGTACTCCGTCACAATGTGAGAGAAGAACAGGGGGCCTAACGCTGAGCCCTGAGGTACTCCGTCACAATGTGAGAGAAGAACAGGGGGCCTAACGCTGAGCCCTGAGGTACTCCATCAGAATGTGAGACAAGAACAGGGGGCCTAACGCTGAGCCCTGAAGTACTCCATCAGAGTTTACTGTACAGACTGTGCTTTTAGATTATAATCTGTGATGATGTCATAGTCCCAAGGGTCAAGGGTCAGTTCTCTGTTGATTTTATTGTACTTTACCATGAAATACCCAAAAGGTAGAACGTCGTGATGTCGTCACTTGTAGTTCTCAGGTGAAAACATAAAAAATACACTATTTTATAAGTATTTTTCAATGTTTTTTTGTTTGTTACATTTTGTCCATTTAAAGCAACAGTTTTAAAAAATAATAAAAACTTTAATAAAAAATAAATGATTGTCAGTTCGCACAAAGTTTCATGTAACACCAGGACTAAACCAGGACTAAACCAGGACTAGACCAGGACTAGACCAGGACTAAACCAGGACTAGACCAGGACTAAACCAGGACTAGACCAGGACTAGACCAGGACTAAACCAGGACTAAACCAGGACTAAACCAGGACTAAACCAGGACTAAACTCAGTTTTTCACCAGTATTCTGTCGTGTCTTCAGGAGCGTGTGTGTGACAGTCCTTCTCTGTCTCCGTCGGGCGATGAAAACACGCCTCTTCAGTCTCAGCCGAGTAGCTCCGCCTCCAGCTCTCCAGAACGACTCGGTAAACGACACGACTCTCCACCTTCACACGTTACAACATCTGCTCTGCACTTTTTTCTGTGTTTACATTTGAACATTTAAGTTTCACTTTCATTTTTTACTGCTCCGAATCTTCTGTCTTCTTTGCTCTCTGTGCTAAGCCCCTCCCCCTTCAGAGCATCATCACAACACAATCAGCCGCATCGCACTAATGAAACTACTGCACATCACACCAGGTTTGTGAAGTCGTAGTGTACAGATTTGTGTCATGTTTATGGAGGATTGTCGTGTGGGAGCGTGGGTGATGTTGGCTTGTGGGCGGAGCCTCGTACAGAATCTCACAGCTAACAGTAACTAAGGTTCAAATAGGGCTTGGGACAGATCTCTAGATGACTCAAACATGCACGGATAACATTTTAAACCTTCTTCAGACGTGTTTTTGACGAGGGAACAGCGTTGGTTTTGTTGTTTTTGTTGATTTTGCACGATTGCTATGGAAACCGCCGTACGTTTTCGTCGTTCTGCGGCCCATCGGCGAGATCGCATTCAAATTGAAACCGACGACGTGCCAGGGATGGTCTTTTGGATTTGGGTCACGGGGCTCGGCAGGTAGCGGCAGCGTTGAACCTAATTAGTATTGTACATGGTGTCGGGGCAGGTAAAGGTGAGCGCGGTGAGTAATGTTTTCACACAGAGGTCAGCGCTCTAAATAGGGCAGTCACACGAGTGAACGTACGGCGGCGGGCACGAGAACACGCCCACAGCTTGTACCGGTGATTTATGGAGCGCCACTTAAACTAGAATCTGCTGCTGTCGCCAAATCAATGAAGGAGGAAGGAGGAAGGAGACAGGAGGAAGGAGGCAGGAGGAAGGAGGAAGGAGGAAGGTGGAAGGAGGAAGGAGGAAGGAGGGAGGAAGGTGGAAGGAGGCAGGAGGAAGGAGGAAGGAAGGAGTAAGGAGGCAGGAGGAAGGTGGAAGGAGGAAGGAAGAAGGAGGCAGGAGGAAGGAGGCAGGAGGAAGGTGGAAGGAGGAAGGAGGAAGGTGGAAAGAGGCAGGAGGAAGGAGGAAGGAGGCAGGAGGAAGGAGGCAGGAGGAAGGAGGCAGGAGGAAGGTGGAAGGAGGAAGGTGGAAGGAGGCAGGAGGAAGGTGGAAGGAGGAAGGAGGAAGGAAGGAGTAAGGAGGCAGGAGGAAGGTGGAAGGAGGAAGGAAGAAGGAGGCAGGAGGAAGGAGGCAGGAGGAAGGTGGAAGGAGGAAGGTAGAAGGTGGAAAGATGAAGGAGGCAGGAGGCAGGAGGAAGGTGGAAGGAGGAAGGAGGAAGGAAGCAGGAGGCAGGAGGAAGGAGGCAGGAGGAAGGTGGAAGGAGGAAGGAGGCAGGAGGAAGGTGGAAGGAGGAAGGAAGCAGGAGGAAGGAGGAAGGAGGCAGGAGGAAGGTGGAAGGAGGAAGGAGGAAGGAGGCAGGAGGAAGGAGGCAGGAGGAAGGAGGAAGGTGGAATGAGGCAGGAGGAAGGTGGAAGGAGGCAGGAGGAAGGTAGAAGGAGGCAGGAGGAAGGTAGAAGGGGGCAGGAGGAAGGAGGAAGGAGGCAGGAGGAAGGAGGAAGGTAGAAGGTGGAAAGAGGCAGGAGGCAGGAGGAAGGTGGAAGGAGGCAGGAGGAAGGTGGAAGGAGGAAGGAGGAAGGAAGCAGGAGGCAGGAGGAAGGAGGCAGGAGGAAGGTGGAAGGAGGAAGGAGGCAGGAGGAAGGAGGCAGGAGGAAGATGGAAGGAGGCAGAAGGAAGGAGGAAGGCGGAAGGAGGAAGGTGGAAGGAGGCAGGAGGAAGGTGGAAGGAGGCAGGAGGAAGGAGGAAGGTGGAAGGAGGCAGGAGGAAGGAGGCAGGAGGAAGGAGGCAGGAGGCAGGAGGAAGGAGGCAGGAGGAAGGAGGCAGGATGAAGGAGGCAGGAGGAAGGAGGCAGGAGGCAGGAGGAAGGAGGCAGGATGAAGGAGGCAGGATGAAGGAGGCAGGAGGAAGGAGGCAGGAGGAAGGAGGCAGGAGGAAGGAGGAAGGAGGCAGGAGGAAGGAGGCAGGAGGAAGGAGGCAGGATGAAGGAGGCAGGAGGAAGGAGGCAGGAGGAAGGAGGCAGGAGGAAGGAGGTCATCTCTGGAGCTGTGAGTCTTTAGACCTCAGAGCTCTGGAGATCACAGGATTTAGTTGAGCTGAGATGTCAGTTTTATTTTTTTTTATTTTTTTTAATAGATTTTAGTTGCGGAGACTTTCAAGTTTTTTTTTATTATTTTAATCTGTTCTAATAGTTTTTATTTTTTATTTTTTTATAGGTTTTAGTAGCAGTGATTTTCAAGCTTTTTTTGTTTTGTTTAATTTTTTTAATAAGTTTTATATATATATATATATATATATATATATATATATATATATATATATATATATATATATATATATTTCAGATGCAATGATTTTCAAGTTTTTTTTATAGGTTTTTAGGTTTTAATAGTTTTTTGGGTTTTTTTTTTTTGTTTGTTTTTTTTTGGGGGGGGGGGTTACATTTTTTAATATAAGTTTTAGTTCCATTGATTTTCAAGTTGTTGTTTTTTTTTAGTTGCGGTGATTTTCAAGGTTTTTTCTTTCTTTTTTTTTATTGAATCCCAGAAAATTTCTGCTTTAATGTTTATTTATTGTTTATTTTATTAAATTACAGTAATGTGAAATATTTATTTTATGATTGTTAGTTGTCATAAAGTAAATTCATCAAAGTAATTAAAATACATCAGTATTATGTTATTTTCCAACTTTTTGACAAAAAAATGCAAAAATAAAAAACAATTCAAATTTGAGCTTGAATTATTATTTTTTTATTTTTTTATTTTGTAAATCTAGTCTCTTTTTTAATTTAGTCTCTCAATCTTTCAAATTCTTTTTCATTTTCATCTTCGCTTCAACATTTTGTAGTAACTTTATTGTTTGGATTTAAATTCACAATATATAAATTTTCAATTAGAATATTTCATTTATTTAATGAGATTTTTGTTATTTAATAGTTTGTTTTAATGTGCTCATTTTTTTTTTTTACTTTATTTGCAAAGAACAAATATTATAGAGACAAAATGTTCAGTTCAAATATAATCTCTCTCTTTTACATAAGTGAACTTCTTTTGTTTTTGGATTCAGACTGAAAATACGATTCTTTCATTTGTTCATTTATCCTTTCATATTTTCATCTCCTCTCTCACTCTTTAATAATCTTATATAAACACATTATATTTACTGTTCCTGCTTTCTCTACAGGCCTTTGTCAAAATAAATAAGTCAAAAAATAATAAATAAAATAAATAAATAAACTATGACAACTTACTTTTAAAAATGTAGACTTACAACAGGATTATTAATTAATTAATTTTATTTTTTTTGCACTTTTGCATCTTTCTCCCATGTTCTAACGTCACTCCCTCATCAAAAACACGTGTGAAGAGGTTTAAAACGTCACCCGTGCATGTTTGAGTCATCTAGAGATCTCTCCCCGGGGCCCTAGTCGAACCCTGAGCTGTACGAGGCTCCGCCCACAAGCTCACGTCGCCCATTTCTCCATAAATATACAAAAAAACATGACACAAAACTGCACTACGACTTCACAAACCTGGTGCGATGCTTTACACAAACGTCGCTTTATTTTATTTCCGTTTCTCTTTCCCTCCACAGGCCTGAGCTCCGCCGACGCCGACGTTCCTCCGCCCCACCCGGCTGCACCCGTCAAGAAAATCACCAAGGACAAAGGTTCGGGCCCCCGCTCCCGTTTTCAACCGTGTGCGAGCGTTTTTTGTTTTTTTTTTGATAATCCCCCCCGTTAGCGACGCGTGCTATCAGCGCTAACACGTTTCCCCCCCGCCGCCGCGTGACAAAAAGCTTCTCAAAACAAAAAAACGCCGGGTTGTTCGGGTATTGATCAGCTGTCCTCGAACGCATCAATCACGAGAAGGATAAGTAAAGTAGAGACGGGGGGAGACGGGGGGAGACGGGGGGGAGAGGACGGGCTAAAAGGGGTGAGCCGGGTCAGCCGCTAAAAGCACGGATGTGTAAGCTAGCTGTGTGTTTTCAATTTCTCCTCCATAACAATGCGCCTCCTGCGAGTGCGTCCTCTGCTCGCGTCAGCAGCATCGCAGACCATCCCTTTAAAATCAATAAAGTAGAAAGTCCCTCCGAGGAATTCGCCGCAAAAAAAAAAAAAAACACACACGCGGCTAATTGTGATCGGATTTTTAAAATTCAAAACCGGGACGACACCGGGGACGGGACTGTAGTCCAACGAGGTTTATTCAGCTGACTGCAGTACTATACACTCAGTACTACACGCAGTACTATACACGCAGTACTATACACGCAGTACTATTACACTCAGTACTATTACACTCAGTACTATTATACACAGTACTATACACTCAGTACTACACGCAGTACTATACACGCAGTACTATTACACTCAGTACTATACACGCAGTACTATACACGCAGTACTATACACTCAGTACTATACATGCAGTACTATACACACAGTACTATACACTCAGTACTATACATGCAGTACTATACACGCAGTACTATACACGCAGTACTATACACGCAGTACTATACACGCAGTACTATACACGCAGTACTACACGCAGTACTATACACGCAGTACTATACACGCAGTACTATACACGCAGTACTATACACGCAGTACTACACGCAGTACTATACACGCAGTACTATACACGCAGTACTATACACTCAGTACTATTACACGCAGTGCTATACACGCAGTACTATACACACAGTACTATACACGCAGTACTATACACGCAGTACTATAAACGCAGTACTATACACACAGTACTATACACGCAGTACTATACACGCAGTACTATACACGCAGTACTATTACACGTAGTACTATACACGCAGTACTATACACGCAGTACTATACACGCATTACTATACACGCAGTACTATACATGCAGTACTATACACGCAGTACTATACACGCAGTACTATACACGCAGTACTATACATGCAGTACTATACACGCAGTACTATACACGCAGTACTATACACGCAGTACTATACACGCAGTACTATTACACGCAGTGCTATACACGCAGTACTATATACGCAGTACTATACACGCAGTACTATTCACGCAGTACTATACACGCAGTACTATTACACTCAGTACTATACACTCAGTACTATTACACTCAGTACTATACACGCAGTACTATTACACTCAGTACTATTACACTCAGTACTATACACGCAGTACTATACATGCAGTACTATTCACGCAGTACTATACACTCAGTACTATTACACTCAGTACTATACACGCAGTACTATTACACTCAGTACACTCAGTACTATTACACTCAGGGGGTGGAGTACACAGTTTTGGTACTGAAGTTAAAGTACAGATGCAGAGGGAGAAAGTACTCAAATAAAAGTATTACATGAAAAAATATACTTAAGTACTAATGTACTTAAGTATTTTTGTCTAATTTGTGTATAATAATATAGAATACATTATATATATATATATATATATATATATATATATATATATATATATATATATGGAAAAATACATAAAAAGTTTTTTTTTAAATCATGAAAAAAGTGTATATGACATGGAGTTTTTTATTCAAAAATATATATATAAAAAATAAATAAATTAGTATTTGAAGGAGGACTTTAGTTTTGTTTATTTATTTATTTGTCTAATTTGTGTGTAATAATATAAAATACATTAACAGATAAAATAAATAAATTAAATAAATACAATGTTTTACATAATATGAGGCTGTTTGATTAAAAAATGTTTATATAAAAAAATAAATTATTAGTGAATTACTTTGAAACTTTTCTAAACAGGGTCCTCCACAGTCTGAATATTCCACCGTACGGCATTAAACATCTGTCCATGGAGACAGACACGGTAACACACACTGTGACAAAGAAATAACCGCACCGTGGAGACAAGCAGGAGGCGCCGTCTACACCAGAAAAGTGACATAGTGCAACTTTAAAGCTCCTGTATCACACAAAACTGACTCTGAGCTTTAAGTCACATTATAATGTTTCCTCCTCAAAAACACACACTGGAGTTGTGTTTGTTTCATTCACATGTTTGAGTCACACTTTATTATTTCTGTTGACGTCTCCAAATCTCAAAACGCTCTGTTCCACCTTGTGATGTCATCAAGTGGTATTTTCAAAGTGAACATCTTCCTCTTTTTCCCTTTAGTTCAGTTGTTGATTGTCAGTTATTCCAGGAGCTGAAATGATCCAGATGATTCTATAAATGAAGGTGTGTGGAGTTTAAAAACACAGTGGAGCACTTCCTGTATCACACGATGACATCACAAGGTGGAACAGAGCGTTTCGAGTTTGAGAAAATCACAAAATCTGCAGGGTTTTTTTGCGTTAAACGTGTATGAATGAAACAAAAACACATCTCCGGGCCCTTTAAGTCGTTTTAACTCTTGCAGATGTGTTCTTTTTGGTTTTTTTATGCAGTGTGGTGAAAACGGCGATAGGTTGAATAAATGAGATAATGCGTAAATTGGGTCGCGGCGTGATTGGTGAGCGCGGAGGTGAGGCGTTCGCACGGGGCCAAAGGGAACGGGCGCTCGCGCAGAGGTCGTTATGGCGCTGATCAGGGCCATGCGTCACGCGGAGCTTCAAATGAACGTAATGTAGCGCACATTTGTCTAAATAAGCATTAGCTACACGCGCACATTTGTTTTGTGCGATCGCTAAAGGTCAGTAACAGAGATCAACTGGTTTTGTACTTATGTCGTGTAAAGAGCTGGGTCATTAGCCTGGACTCAATGTGTCTGCGCTTTGCACATCGTGGCACCGTTTTTATTTTCTGGTTTGTTTTTTTTTTGTGATCAAGTTTTTATTAAAGTGTCAGTCTCAGGTGCAAATATACAGGTTAGAGTCTGATTAACTCCCCCCCCCAACCCCGATGGGCATATACACAAAAAAAGAAAAAAGAAAAAAAAAAAGAAGATAAATTGGTTTGTAAAATTAATAGTAATAATAATAATAGTGACAAATTAAATACAAAATAAACATATAAAAACAATACAATGTAGTAATAATAATAGTAGTAGTAAAAGTAAAAAGTTAAATAATAAAGATAAAAATAAAAAATTAATAAATAAAATAAAATTTAAAAAAATAAAAAAAAATAATATTTTCTTTTTTTTGTTTTTTTTGTGATCAAATTTTTATTAATCAGTCTCAGGTGCAAATATACAGGTTAGAATCTGATTACCTTTCCCCCCCAACCCCAATGGGCATATAGACAAAATATATATATATATAAATAAAAAAATAAATAAATAAAAGAAGATAAATTGGTTAGTAAAATTAATAGTAATAATAATAATAATAGTAACAAACTAAATACAAAATAAACATATAAAAACAATACAATGTAGTAGTAATAATAATAGTAGTAGTAAAAGTAAAAAGTTAAATAATAAAGATATAAATAAATAAAATAAAATAAAAAGGTAAAAAATAATATTTTCTGGGGGTTTTTTGTGATAAAATTTTTATTAAAGTATCAGTCTCAGGTGCAAATATACAGGTTAGAATCTGATTAACTTTCCCCCCCCCAACCCCAATGGGCATATAGACAAAAAAATAAATAAATAAAAATAAAAATAAAAAAGAAGATAAATTGGTTAGTAAAATTAATAGTAATAATAATAATAGTGACAAATTAAATACAAAATAAACATATAAAAACAATACAATGTAGTAGTAATAATAATTGTAGTAGTAAAAGTAAAAAGTTAAATAATAAAGATAAAAATAAAAAATAAATAAATAAAATAAAAATAATAATAATATTTTCTGTTTTTTATTCGTCAAACTGGACTTTTCAGATGTTGAACCATGTTCTAGACTTTTCTTCATCACCTCGATCCAAAACGTTCCAGCTGCTCTGTATTTAATTCAAACTCTTTTATGCATTTTTAATTTATCAAATGTCTTTTATACCAGAATTATGGAAAACGGCGCCTGTTTTGACTTTAAATAAAAGTGGGACGACTAAACATGTAAAACTTTTGCCTAATATCTACATGATCTGGTTTTGCAAAAGTTTTGATAAGTTTGTTGCAAATCAAATTACAATTAATTTAACTGCATGTACTTGGTTTCAAAACAGGACCGATGGTTTAAATCTAACTTTTTAACTTTATGTAACGAGTGCCCCAAGGCTCAACTTTGGGCCCACTACTTTTTACTATTTTTTATTTATTTCATTTACTTACAATTTAAGAGAAAACCTCATACATTTATATACAGATGATGCTGATTTGTATGTAAGTGATGTAACAATCAGGAGTGCCCCAAGGCTCAAGTTTGGGGCCGCTACTTTTTACATTTTTAAATTAATTTTATTTAGTTACAATTTAAGGGAAGAGAGGAGAGAAGGAGGAGGCTAAAGAGAGGGAGGAGAGGAGAGAAGGACAGGGAGGAGGCTGAGGAGAGACACAAAGAGAGGGAAGAGAGGAGAGGAGGAGGAGTGAGGAGAGAGACAGAGAGGGAGGAGAGAAGGACAGGGAGGAGGCTGGGTAGAGAGAGATTAAAAGAGGGAGCAGAGAAGAGAAGGAGAGGGAGGAGGTTACAAAAAAGAGTGAGAAGGAGGACAAAAAGGAGGGAGAGATAAAATTTGTGCCTGTTTGAGAGAAAAAAAGAGAGGAGGGCTGGGCGCGGAGAGATACAGTAAAAATGAAAGAGGGACAAAACAGAGAGAGGGAGAGGGGAGAAGTGAAGGGGTGAGAAAGATGGACAGATGAGGGAGGAGAGAGACGAGGAAAGAATAGAGGAGATCGGGGAGGAGAGAGACCCAAAGAGAGAGGAGAGAATGAGATGAGAGATGAAGTGTAGATACAGACCGAGAGCGAGGAAAGAGAGGATAGGAAAGAGGAGAGAAAAAAGGAGCGATGGAGAGGAGGTAGAGAGGAAGTGGAGGAGAGAGTGTAACGCATCACTATTTAATCCCTTCCATTAACTCGTAACATCGCGACTCCAATACTAACGACGCCGAGCTCAATCCTCCCTCTGTCTCCTCTGCACCTGCGCCTCCTCATCTCAGGCCACGGCTTAAAAACGTCAATTAAGATGCAGCGAGGTTAGCCTAGCGTAGCCTAGCGTAGCCTCGTGCTAATGTTCAGATCAGCCCCACTGAACTCGGGGTAATTGAATAGATTGGAATGTCACAAGTTTCAAGTCAATTACAGCGAGTGAAAAACAAGTGAAGAGAGATTTTAGTTTTTTTTGGATTTTGTTTTGAAGGAGGAGGGGGCGGGGCCTGGAGGACTAAAGGAGAGAGTGAGGGGGGGCGGGGTCTGGAGGTATAAGGAACAGTGTGATTGGTCTAAGAGGTGTCCACACTTCAAACTCCGCCCCCTGCAGCAGGTGTTTGTATCAGAAACACCTGTCTGGAATCAGGGCAGTTTGGCGTGATGTCACCAACTACTTGGACCTGCAGAGGTCACTACCAGAAAGCTCCAAATTGACCTAGTTTGTATTAAAGTTGCGAAATAGCACTAGAACAGTAGATAACACTATTCAAACACCGTAAACACACACAAAAGTTGATTTCATGTTTAGTTTCACTTTAAGGATTTTCACATTTTCACTGAACTGGACCAAAAAAATCAGAAAACTGATATTTTTGGGGAAAAAGGCAATACATAAAATTCTACTAACACTTAGGAAAAAACACCGTCAGTGCTTCATGTGTGTTGTGTTGTGTGTTGTGTGTTTCCAGAGGAGTTGTCTCTGGGTCAGGCTCTTCCTCCGGGTTTTCCTGCTCCGTTTCTCTTCGCTGATGGACTCTCGTCTGTGGAAACTCTACTCACAAACATACAGGTAAAGTACAACGTACAAGTACAACGTACAAGTACAACGTACAAGTACAACGTACAAGTACAACGTACAAGTACAACGTACAAGTACAACGTACAAGTACAACGTACAAGTACAACGTACAAAATACACATACAACATACAGGTAAAGTACAACGTACAAGTACAATGTACAAGTACAACGTACAAAATACACATACAACATACAGGTAAAGTACAATGTACAAGTACAATGTACAAGTACAACGTACAAGTACAACGTACAAGTACAACGTACAAGTACAACGTACAAGTACAACGTACAAGTACAACGTACAAAATACACATACAACATACAGGTAAAGTACAACTTACAGGTACAACATACAGTACAAACATACAGGTCCAGAAGATGTTTATTTACACAAACCTGTCGAGCGTGAGCTGACACAGAGACACTTTCCTTTGAAAAGACTGAAAATATTTCTTGTATTTTGAATAATACTTCAAACAGCTGATGAAACTGTTCCGTGTTGTCGGCGCAGGGTTTGTTGAAGGTGGCGGTGGAGAACGCCCGAGCTCAGGACAAACAGATCCAGGCCGAGAAACGAGAGCTGAAGATGGAACTGTTCAGAGAGAGAGAAATGAGAGAGAGTCTGGAGAGACAGCTGACCTCTGAACTACAGAGCAGAGGTAACACGACGACAACCGCAGACTGTGTACACCTTAGCCACGCCCACTTTGTCTGTACATGCAACTCAAGCATTTACAGTTAAGTGGAAATCCTGTTACTTTTAATGGAGAATTTGGGAAAAGTTTTGGCGCTAAAATACACCGCCTGGCCAAAAAAAAAGTTATCATCTGGATTTAACTAAACAAATAGTTCAGAGTCTCCTGCAGTCGGTCCGGTCGAGGTTCAGCAGAATGAGGTCAGCTGACACCGGAATATACGGAATGACCAGGTTATTCCACCAGTGGATTTTTGGGCATATTCCAAGACGACAATGCCACGATTCATCGGGCTCAGATTGTGAAGCATGTGACCTTTTTTTTTTTGGTCGTGACGTTTTGTTTTTTTTTTGGCCAGGCAGTGCATAAAGTTGGTTGGTTTGTGTCAAATGTTCAATTTTTTTTTGTTTTTTTACAACGACAAGTCAACACCGATTTTTTTTTTGCACCGATTCTCTGAGAATCTTCAAATCGACTCTGTAATCCCTTAAAGAACTTCAGAAGCTCCTTACAAAACAATAATAAACTTCCAGAATAAGGTGAAGTGACTGAGTGAAGCTAATCGAGGCTAGCAGTTATAGCGGCTAATCTGGGGCAGAGTTTCATATTTGGAATTCCCACCACGAGTATCATAGCAACCAAAGAGCCAATCAGGAGCGAGGATGTTCAAGGTAACGCCCCGTCTTGCTTGTGCCGCTGGTTTAGCTTAGCAACGCTGTCAGTCAAACCTGTTGCTAACGCTAACAGGCGCGACCTCGGGGAAAGAAGGACCTGATTTGTCTGTTATTAATGTTAAAACTACAGATGAAACTGAAACAGGAAAGGTCAGTCCTCTTCAGTTCTGTGATTTTTCTTCAGTATCGATACCCGCTCGAGTGAGTCTCTAGTCTCGATACTTTTGACGAGCCTTAAACACAGTATTTCGTCCTTTGCAGCCTCGATCCAGAAGCGTCTGAAGAAGGAGAAAAAGGCCAAGAGGAAGCTGCAGGAGGCGCTAGAGTTCGAGTCGAAGAGACGTGAGCGAGTGGAGGACGTCCTGAAACACTCGTCCTCCTCATCCCCCTCTCCGGAGCCGCACCACAACAACAAGAACGGTATGAACGCACAAGTAACACAAAAAACAGTGAGAAAAACTGTCATATCTGCACATTTGAACACTACTTCTTCATTAAAATGTTTAGAATTGTTATGAATATTCAGGACACTTATTCATGGAGTTTAAGCTACGACAACCGTCCTCCGTAGCCATGGCGATTAAGCAATTCAATCTAAATATGATGCTGAACAAAAACGCAGATTTAACCAACACAACGGTAGAAAAACAGACTCAAACTGTGGTTAGAGCAACTAAAATCTAAACTGAAATGATTTAAACTTCACGTTGTGCTCCACTGATCCACGCTTTTCAGTTCCGATACCGATTTTACAGCTTTAACTATCAACCGATTCCCGATATCAACCAATCCCGGCGCTGAGACTAGAAACAGCATTTATTTACTTTAAAACTAAAACAAAATGAGACAGAAATGTGTTACGTGGCTGTTATTATCTCTCAACTAACTAGAAATAGACTCGTATATTGGGCCGATATTTGGCCTTTTTAGATTATGGGATATCGGCCTTAAATCTCCAACTCAGGTCGATATTTTGTTTTGTTCGATTTGCTGCGTAGAACACTTACACAAAGCTTTATGTGAACACTTTAATATGAAGAGAAAACTGCACTAAACGTGACCACAGCTCTCTTAGAAGTGAAAAAAAAGTATTCAAATCAGATAATTTGAGGAAAATAATTAAAATCAACCCCAAAATATCGGCAGAGCTCATCAACCATCAGTTTCTCTGGATTCTAAACTGTCAGTATCGGCATCGGCCATGAAAAAACAAACAACAAACCTCATACCGATCGCACCGATACAAGTAACGACAATAACTTAGTGTAAATAAAACTTTCTGTAAATGGTCTTATCATGTTTATGTCCAACCAGGATATCTGCTGCATCGATATTTGGAAACCGATATCTGATCCAGCAAATGTTTCAGTATCGGCGCTGGTGTTACAGGTTACCGTATTTTCTGCGCTATAAGTCACACATGTTTTCATAGTTTGTCCGGGGATGCGAGTTATATATGAAATATAAGTTTTATTCTTCATTATTATGCATTTTTTTCCTTGTGCGACTTATACTCCAGAGCGACTTACACTCCGGAGCGACTTATACTCCGGAGCGGGGGGGGGGGGGGGGACAAAGAGGTCTGTTGTCCGGGGCCCCAGGGTCTTAGGGGGCCCAGAATTGTTCCGTCTTCCTTTTAATTTGTTTTGCAGGGGGCCATGTAACACTTATTGACCCGGGGCCTCCAAATTTCAGCTGACGGCCCTGCTCATCCATAATATTCTGTTTTAAAGTTATAATTATTCATATCCATAACAATTTCAATCATTACCGTGACGTAATCATGATTATTTTCTCCGTGATAATCGATAATCAAACCGGGACAAGTGAACACATTTGCGTCACTATAGATTTTTATGCACGTTTCCATAAATCAGCCGTTTCCGCGTCGTAAACACGTCTCCTTTAAACACATTTGTTCAGTCACAGCAGTTGTTAAATCTCCAAAATGGCCGCTCACGTGTCGCCGTTGTTTTTGTTATTTAATCGCTCTATTTATCGGTGTCCGTGCGTTTGATTGGGCCTCACGCTGTGCTCTCTTATCTCCGTCTTTTTAAACAGACTCGAACGGGGCTGACGAGACACCGGAGCTTAATGGCAACAAGCAGGACTCAGACGGGATTCTGGGTAATTCTCTGAAATGCAGCACGTTTTCATGTCACATACCTGGAATTTACCCGGCGACACAGATCAAGAGAAGAAGCATGTTCACCAGGTTTAAAGACTGTGGGTTTTTTGTTTCATTCACACACGTTTAACACAAATAAACCTGCAGATTTAGGCTGAGCTCTTCTCTCAAACTGAAAACACTCTGTTCCACCTTGTGATGTCATCATGTGGTGATACAGGAAGTGCTCCACTGTGTTTTTAAACTCCACCTTCACTAGAATCATCTGGATCATTTCAGTCCTGGAACAACTGACAATCTACAACTGAACTAAAGGGAAAAGGAGGAGTTCACTGGAAAACTCCTCTCCTCCTCTTGTCTCCTCTTGTCTCCTCTCGTCTCCTCTCGTCTCCTCTCGTCTCCTCTCCTCCCCTTGTCTCCTCTCCTCCTCCTCTTGTCTCCTCTTGTCTCCTCTCCTCCTCCTCTTCTCCTCCTCTTGTCTCCTCTCCTCCTCCTCTTGTGTCCTCTCCTCCTCCTCTTCTCCTCCTCTTGTCTCCTCTCCTCCTCCTCTTCTCCTCCTCTTGTCTCCTCTCCTCCTCCTCTTGTGTCCTCTCCTCCTCCTCTTCTCCTCCTCTTGTCTCCTCTCCTCCTCCTCTTCTCCTCCTCTTGTCTCCTCTCCTCCTCCTCTCCTCCTCCTGACACAGGAAGTGCTCCACTGTGTTTTTAAACTCCACACACCTTCATTTTTTAGAATCATTTTGGATCAATCTACAACTGAACTAAAGGGAAAAGGAGCTGTGAACTTGAAAACTACCACTTGATGACATCACAAGGTGGAACGGAGCATTTTGATCTTTGGAAATGAAACAAAACACAACTCCAGGTTTGTTTTTGAGGAGGAAATGGCGTTAGAACATGGATCAAACCTCCAAGAGTCAGTTTTGTGTCATTTAGGACCTGTACAAAACATGAAAAAGACGCCAGAGCAGAGTTTAGCCATGATGCTAACGCTAACAACAACTAGCATGCTAATAGTACACCTCCTGATTGCCAAACAAAGTTCTCCTGAATAAGTAAAAAATATGTAAAAGTAAAAACATAGAAACACTGGGTAATTTCTCCTCAGACAGTGGCTCTTCCTCCATCTCTTCATCTCTCTCTCTCTACATCCCTCTCTTTCACTTCTCCTCTTTCTCCATGACTCTCTCTCTTTCGCTAAATTTCTCCCATTTTCTGACGCTCCACGTCCTCCACTCTGAATGAACGAGGGAGGGAGAAGGGCGGAGCATCAGGACCCGCATACCTCCACCACCACTCCGGAATGAACGACAGAGAGAAGGAGGGAGAGAGGAGGGAAAGAGAGTTGGAAAAAGTTAGGAAGAGAAGAGAGATAATATGATAAGGAGAGGGACAGAGAGAGGGAGAGAGAGAGGGGTGGAGGAAAGAGAGAGGGAGGGAGAGAGAGAGGAGGGTGAGGGGAATATAGAAGGGTAGAGCAGCAGGAGAGAGCGAAAGGAGAGGAGGAAGCCACGGAGAGAAGAGAAAACGAGAGAGACGAGGAAATAAGAGATAAAAGAGAGAGAGAAAGAGATAAAAGCGAGAGAGGGGAAAGAGAAGGAGAGGGACAAGGTGAGTCAAACAGATAGAGGCAGATGAATAGAGAGAGAGAGATGGATAGATTGATAGAGAGAGATGGATAGAGAGAAAGAAAGAGATGGATAGATTGATAGAGAGAGATGGATAGAGAGAGAAAAAGATGGATAGATTGATAGAGATGGATGGATAGAGAGAGAAAAGGATGGATAGATTGATAGAGAGAGATGGATAGAGAGAGAAAAAGATGGATAGATTGATAGAGATGGATGGATAGAGAGAGAGGGGAAAGAGGAGAGGGACAAGGTGAGATAGATAGATAGGTAAAGAGAGAGAGCAAGAAAGACGAGAGAGAGGATAAAAAGAGGAGAGAGAGGAGAGAGAAAATGAGAGAGGAGCGATAGATGGAGAGAGAGATGGATAGAGAGAGACAGATATTAAAGCTGCACACAGGGCTCAGGTTTGTGCTGCTCAGACACGACTGAACCTGAAGTTTCTTCTGTTAAATAAATTTAATTAAAGTCTCAGATCATAAAACATATAAATATATAAATGTACAAATATATACATGTACAAATATATAAATGTACAAATATATAAATGTATCAGTGAATCATATAAACAGATCCTCAGGTCTAAATGAGTCTCTGTTCTATCACTTTAGTGTCTGGGAACTTGGAAGTGCGCGATTAGCATGATACGTGTTGTTAGTTGTGACGTTCTGATGCATCAGGTCAGTGAGGGGGAACTTAAACTGTTTAAAATGAACCAGCTCTGTTTTTTATGGTTCACATGGACAGGAAAAATCAGGTAACTTAAAGTACTTCTACTGCAGATACTTGTACTTTCTGAAACAGTACTGTCCTGTTTAACGACACAACAGAGGCACACGGAGCTTTACCCGGTTAGTTCAATGTTTTCTTCTTATTCTGACACAAAACCCACACAAATATATCAAACTGTGAACGAAAGCTGAGTGTGGAAGACGTATAAATGAACAGAGGAGTTTTAGAGGCGCAGCGTGAAAAGAGGAGAAGAACAGAAACGCAGACACCAGTGAAATATGTGACCCTGATTCTTGGCCCGGTGACATTTTACTCAGAAAGACGAGGTCAACGCCATTTTTAATCCAGTATAACTATGCACGCAAACACAGAGAGAACGTGCAAACACAGAGGAGAGGGAGGAGCTGATATACACATATACATAAATATATACACATACATTTATATACAGCGGGGCAAAAAGTACAGTACAGTAGTAGGTTCTCAAACTTAAAAAAAGATGCGACGCCTGTAATTTTCATCATAGTTTCACTTCAACTATGAGACAGAATGAGAAAGAAAAATAAAAATAAAATCTGAAAATCACATTGTCTGATATTTAAAGAATCGATTTGCAAATTATGGTGTAAAATAAATATTCGGTCAATAACAAAAGTTCATCTCATACTTTGTTATATTCCATTTGTTGCAGTGACAGGTCGTTTTCTGTCTCCAGAGGTTTTCACTGTTACTGTAGTTTGGTCCGTTCTCCTCTAGAGCAGTGATGTTTTGGGGCAACACAGACTTTCAACTCCCTCCAAAGATTTTCTATGAGGTTGAGATCTGGAGACTGGGCCGCTCCAGGACCTTGAAATGCTTCTTCTCGTTTGGGATCATTGTCACGCTGAAAGACCCAGCCATGTTACATCTTCTTGTCCTCGCTGATGGAAGGAGGTTTCAATCTCTCAATACTTGGCCCCGTTCATTCTTTCCTTTACACGGATCAGTCGTCCTGGTCCCTTTGCAGAAAAACAGCCCCAGAGCATGATGTTTCCACCCTCATGATTCACAGTAGGTCTGGTGTTCTTTGGATGCAACTCAGCGTTTTTTCTCCTCCAAACACGACAAGTTGAGTTTTACCAAAAAGTTCTATTTTGGTTTGATCTGACCATGTGACATTGTCCCAATCCTCTTCTGGATCATCCAAATGCTTCTGTCAAACTTCAGATGGGCCTGGACATGTCCTGGGTTAATCAGGGGACACGTCTGGCACTGCAGGATTTGAGTCCCTGGTGGTGTAGTGTGTTACTGATGGAGATTATCCGTGGTCTTGGTCTTGTCTTCCATTTTGTAATACTTGCTCCACAGTTGATTTGTTGACTCCAGCTCTTACCTGTTGCAGATTGAGTGTTCGGGGCCTGGTGTCTACAGTTTTGTTTGTGGTTCCTTTGCTCTTTGGTCTTGTCCATAGTGGAGTTTGAGTCTGACTGTTTGAGGTTGTGGACATGTGTCTTTTATACTGAGGACGAGTTCAAACAGATGCCTTTAATACAGAGAACGAGTGGAGGACAGAGGAGCCTCTTTAAGGAGAAGTGTCAGGTCTGTGACAGGTGGAGAGACACTTATTTTATCAAGGAATTTACCAATTAATTCATTAAAAATCCTACAGTGTCATTTCCTGGATTCTTTCATTCTGTCTCATAGTTGAAGTGAAACTATGATGAAAATTACAGGCGTCTCGTCTTTTTAAGTGGAAGAACTTGAACAATTGGCGGATGAATAAATACTTTCTTTGTCCCAGGTGTGTGTGTATTTTTTTTTTTTTTTTTTTTTGTGTGCATATACATCTGTAGACGGAGGACAATCTTTGTTTAAAGTGTCTCAGTCGACAGAACGCACGAGGAGGGCAGGAGGAGGGCAAGAGGAGGGCAAGAGGAGGGCAAGAGGAGGGCAGGAGGAGGGCAGGAGGAGGGCAAGAGGAGGGCAAGAGGAGGGCAAGAGGAAGGCAGGAGGAGGGCAGGAGGAGGGCAAGAGGAGGGCAGGAGGAGGGCAAGAGGAGGGCAGGAGGAGGGCAAGAGGAAGGCAGGAGGAGGGCAAGAGGAGGGCAAGAGGAGGGCAAGAGGAAGGCAGGAGGAGGGCAGGAGGAGGGCAAGAGGAGGGCAAGAGGAGGGCAAGAGGAAGGCAGGAGGAGGGCAAGAGGAGGGCAGGAGGAGGGCAGGAGGAGGGCAGGAGGAGGGCAGGAGGAGGGCAGGCGGAGGCCAAGAGGAGGCCAAGAGGAGGGAATGAGGAGGCCATGAGGAGGGCAGGACGAGGGCAAGAGGAGGGCAGGAGGAGGGCAGGAGGAGGGCAGGAGGAGGGCAAGAGGAAGGCAGGAGGAGGGCAGGAGGAGGGCAGGCGGAGGGCAAGAGGAGGCCAAGAGGAGGGAATGAGGAGGGCATGAGGAGGGCAGGACGAGGGCAAGAGGAGGGCAGGAGGAGGGCAGGAGGAGGGCAGGAGGAGGGCAGGAGGAGGGCAAGAGGAGTGCAGGAGGAGGGCAGGAGGAGGGCAAGAGGAGGGCAGGAGGAGGGCAGGAGGAGGGAATGAGGAGGGCATGAGGAGGGCAGGACGAGGGCAAGAGGAGGGCAGGAGGAGTGCAGGAGGAGGGCAGGAGGAGGGCAAGAGGAGGGCAGGAGGAGGTCATGAGGAGGGCAGTGACCTGTTGAGTTTGTTAAGGTGATGTTTCGTTTTCCTCGTTTTGTGTTTTTCATCTTTATCTTTAAGTGTAACTCCTAAATGAATAATGAAAATAAAAGATCACAGGTCACAAAACTCAAACTGTCCTCACAGTCACATCCTCCTCATGAAACTTTAAAACCCCAGTGTGGAACTTTTTTTTTTTTTTTTTTGCCTAAAATAGACTAAAACAAAAGGATGTTTTCTTTTTCATTATAGATGTGTTTACTGCACTGTGAGCTCGCATCTCCACAAGCCTGACTCTTACTTTATTATTAGTCTCCAAAAGCTCAAAACGCTCTGTTCCACCTCGTGATGTCATCAAGTGGTAGTTTTCCAGTGAACAGCTCCTTTTCCCTTTAGTTCAGTTGTAGATTGTCAGTTGTTCAAGGACTGAAATGATCCAGATGATTCTAGTGAAGGTGGAGTTTAAAAACACAGTGGAGCACTTCCTGTATCACCACATGATGACATCACAAGGTGGAACAGAGTGTTTTCAGTTTGAGAGAAGAGCTCAGTCTAAATCTGCAGAGTTTATTTGTGTTAAACGTGTGAGAATGAAACTGTTTATGATGAGGAGGTTCTTTAAGTGCTTCTTTAAACACATTCCTCAGGGGGCGTGGCCTCGTACTTACGTGAAACTCGAGTATTTCAGGCCCGAGTTTATTTAAAAGTGAAGATTATTTAAAGTGCAAACTCTTCCCTGGTCAGTTTATTTTAAATAGGTCAGTTTTGAACGCACCCTCTAAAAAGTCACACATGATAAAAGAGAGAGGAGAAGGAGAGAGGAGGGAGGAGGAGGAGGAGGAGGAGGAGGGGAGTTTATGTTTGCTGTTTTGCACAAATGTAAACGCTTTGGCCACGTTCGCAAAAAACTACGACACCACAGGGAGAAGAAGAAGAGCACACGAGCTCATGAGTGGGAGACACGACACCACAGGGAGGAGCAGAGGAGGAGAGGAGGAGGAGGAGGGAGACACGACACCACAGGGAGGAGCAGAGGAGGAGAGAGGAGGAGGAGGGAGACACGACACCGCAGGGAGGAGCAGAGGAGGAGAGAGGAGGAGGAGGGAGACACGACACCGCAGGGAGGAGCAGAGGAGGAGAGAGGAGGAGGGAGACACGACACCACAGGGAGGAGCAGAGGAGGAGGAGGAGAGGAGGAGAGAGACACGACACCACAGGGAGGAGGAGGAGAGGAGGAGAGAGGAGAGGAGGAGGAGGGAGGAGGAGAGGAGGAGAGAGGAGGAGGAGAGGAGACACGACACCACAGGGAGAAGAAGAGCACACGAGCTCATGAGTGGGAGACACGACACCGCAGGGAGGAGCAGAGGAGGAGAGGAGGAGAGAGGAGGAGGGAGACACGACACCACAGGGAGGAGCAGAGGAGGAGGAGAGGAGGAGGAGAGGAGGAGGAGGGAGACAGGACACCACAGGGAGGAGCAGAGAGGAGGAGGAGAGGAGGAGGAGGGAGGAGGAGGGAGGCACGACACCACAGGGAGGAGGAGAGGAGGAGGAGAGAGGAGGAGGAGTGAGACATGACACCACAGGGAGGAGCAGAGGAGGAGGAGAGGAGGAGGAAGGAGGAGGAGGGAGACACGACACCGCAGGGAGGAGGAGAGAGGAGGAGAGGAGGAGGAGGAGAGGAGGAGGGAGGCACGACACCACAGGGAGGAGGAGAGAGGAGGAGGAGGGAGACACGGCACCGCGGGGAGGAGGAGAGAGGAGGAGGAGGGAGACATGACACCACAGGGAGGAGCAGAGGAGGAGGAGAGGAGGAGGAGGGAGACACGACACTGCCGGGAGGAAGAGAGAGAGAGAGGAGAGAGGGAAGAAGGGAGGGGGAGGCCAGAGGAGAGAAAGAGGAGAGGGAAAAGAAGAGAAGAGGAGAGAGCGAGACGGAGAAGAGGAGAGAGGGAGGAGAGGGAGTACCTGTGCACTTCAGCCTCCAGAATGTTCTACTGTGACATTTGGATGTTGTATCTTCCATCTCTGTGTTGTCATGGTGTTTAAAAATCCCACAATTAAACTTTAAGATATGAACTGCAACAATATGAGCTGTTTGGTTCTTCAGTTTAAGGACTCGACTCAACTTAGACCTGTCTGTGACTCAGACTCACCTGTCTGACTTCAGGTCATGACCTCACAGTTTTCTCTCTCTCTCCAGAATCACGGTCCTTCCTGAAAACTCCCATGATGTTCTAGAGACTCCGCCTCCTCACCTGTCCCCGCCCACTTCCCTCGTTTCCCGTTTTCGCTCTTTCCCCTTTTTGAACTGTTACCATGGAAACAAAGCCCCGGATCACCCTGGCGACGAAACGAGGAGCTTTCCCTGTCGCTCTGACGTCACATTACGATAAAGACCTGAAGGACCTGAAGGACCTGGAGGACCTGAAGGACCTGGAGGACCTGAAGGACCTGGAGGACCTGAAGGACCTGGAGCCGCTGGATTTTTGGGGCATTTTTCTGAAAACCTTTTGCCACTTTTTTCTTGTTTTTTGAAGAAATTTGACAGTTCTTCTTCTTCTATTCCTTCACAAAAAAAAAACTGTAAAAAAGAAAAACCACATCGTAATGAACTTGTATCTGATTGGACGACACAAAAAGTACCACGCGCTGACATCACCGGCTGAAACGCTCTGATTGGACGATAATCAGCCAATCAGACGCCTCAGGACTGAAACGTTTTGGAAAAAAAAAAAGTTGAAAAAAAATAAATAAAAAGACGATTTGAGTTTGACTTTTAGAGTTTTCCAAACGAGGACGGACGGATGCATGAATCTCCTGTTCTGTTCATCATTCTCTCCTCCATCAGCGTTTATTCATCCCCTCTTCACACGGCATCAGGACTTTTCCCTCTCTCCCTCTCTCTTTCATCTGTTCTGTTTTCTCTTTTTAAGATATTTTAATTTAACTCCATATTTCCTCTTTCTCTCTTCCCCTCTTTCCATCTCTTTCTTTCTCTCTCTCCCTCTCTCTTTCTTTCATCTGTTGTTTTTTTTTCTCATTTTCTGATATTATAACTTAATTCCATCTTTCCTTCTCTCTCCCTCAACCCTCTCTTCCCCTCTCTCATTTCCTCTCTCTCTCCTCCCTCTCTCCCTCAACCGTCTCTTGTTCCCTCTTTCTCTCTTGGCCCTCACTCTCTCTCTCTTTCTGTCTGTCTCTCTCTCCTTCCTCTCTCCTTCCCTCTCTCTCTCTTTCATCTGTTCTGTTATCTCATTTTCAGATATTATAATTTAACCCCATCCTTCCCCTCCCTCCCTCTCTCCTCCTCTCTCTCTCCCTCCTTCCCCTCCCTCCCTCTCTCCTTCTCTCTCTCCCTCCTTCTCTCTCCCTCTCTCTCTTCTTTTCTCCCTCCTCCCTCTCTTTCTTTCATCTGTTCTATTGTCTCATTTTTAGATATTATAACTCAACTCCACATTTTATCTCTTTCCCTCCCTCCCTTTTCTCCCTCTCCCTCTCTCCTTCTCTCTCTCTAACCCTTTCTCCCTCTCTCCCTCTTTCTTTCATGTGTTCTCTGTTCTGTTCTGTCGTTTTCACATATTATAACTTAACTCCATCTTTCTCTCTCTCTCCCTCCCTCTCTCTTTCTCTCCCTCCCTCCCTCTTTCCCTCCCTCTTTCTCTCCCTCCCTCTGTCTTTCCTCTGTTCACTCTCTAACTCGCTCCAAACGTGACCAGTACAATTGTTCTTTTTTTTTGTGAGAGTGGAGTGTTTTTTAGACTCTTGTCGTTTTGGGGTCTGTTTGTTTTCCTCACCTCTGAGTCCTCTCTCGGTCGGGGGAGGAGCGCTTGGTCTCTCTCTTTTATTTACACTTTTTTTTTCAGCATGAAAACTTTTATTTATTTATTTTTTTCCAGTGTAAAAACGCACAGGTAACAGAGTGTCCAGCAGAGGGCGCTGTTTGGTTTGGGTTAACCTGGTGAATAAAGAGTAAGAGTGAAAAGCTAACGGCGCTAAAAAGGAGCGTGCGGATATTTAGAGGATTTCTGGTTTAAAACAAATAAAAAATAAAAATAAAATAAGTAAAGGCGGGCTGTGCGTGAGTTTGTAGTAAATTTAAAATACAAAATAAATTCTAAACAATCGACATCGGACATAAAAAAAAAAAACCTGATTAATTGATTTCGAACTACAATCGTTGAGCCTTGTATCGTTTACCTAGCAACAGGTTTGATTGACAGCGTTGCTAGGGCCCGCTCTCTGTAAACCTCACTCCTGATTGGCTCTTTGGTTGCTATGATACTCGCTGACAGGATTCCAAATGTAAAACCTTTCTCCCGATTAGCCGCTGTAACTGCTAGCGTGGATTAGCTTCACGCCGTCGCACTCGCTCAGTCGCTTCTTCGCACAGTCTACGATCCGACACAAACGTCATAATCTGAAAATCGTCGACTTTAAATTAAATTAAAACTATTTTTTTTATTGCAAAGACGTTATTTTCCAGCTGCATCATCTCAAACGTTAGCTAAACACAGATATTAGCTCCTTGATTAGCTTCTTCTCCTTCTTCTTTTCATTATTATTATTATTATTATTATTATTATTATTTTTATTATTATTATTATTATTGTCGTTCTCTTAAAGGTGTGCGTACCAAGCGCTCCTCGTCTCGCGTCGGGTGGGACTCTCCTGACCCGGGTTTGCAGACGTTTTGTGTTGCAGTTTTGTTGCTAACGGCGTGTTTTGTTGTTCATTTGTTGATAATATTTGACATGTTTTTTGGGGGGGCGGTACCTTGGGGGCGGGGCTGGGGGGCTGGGGGCGGGGTTAGGGGGTGTGTGTAGATAGAGACATGTGTTTTTTCCTGGTTTCTGTTTTGTTGCGTTGGAGATCCCAGTCTGTCACTGTCGGGTTTGAGCTGATGCAAATATACAGTATTATAATAAAAAAAAGAGTCAAGAGTCGTGTTTTATGCATCACACACACACACACACTCTGTTTCACCTTGTGATGTCATCATGTGGTGATACAGGAAGTGCTCCACTGTGTTTTTAAACTCCACCTTCACTAGAATCATTTGGATCATTTCACCCTCTGGAATAACAACAATCTACAACTGAACTAAAGAGAAAAGGAGCAGCAACATGGAAACTACCACCAAGTCAGGTCTGTGGAAAGGCGACTCCACTCCCAATAAAAAGGTATCCTCACTCTCTTTTTCTCTGTCAGCCCTGTCCTTTTCTCTCTCTTTAGTGTTTCTCTCTATTTCACCTATATTCATCCTTCTCTCTTCTCTCTCTGTCACCCCTTCTGTCTCTCTCTCCCTCCTCTCTCTTTCTTTCTTCCTCCTTTCTTTCTCTTGCTCTCTCTCTTCCTCCTCTCTCTCTTCCTCCTTTCTCTCTCTCTTGCTCTCTCTCTTCCTCCTCTCTCTCTTCCTCCTTTCTCTCTTTTGCTCTCTCTCTTCCTCCTTTCTCTTTTGTTCTCTCTCTTCCTCCTTTCTCTTTTGCTCATGTTCTTTCTTCCTCCTTTCTCTCTCTTCCTCCTTTTCTCTTTCTCTCTCCCTCTTCCTCATTTCTCTCTCTATCCCCTCCTCTCTCTCCCTTCCTCTCTCTCTCTCCCTCTCCTTCCTTTCTCTCTCTCTCTCTCTCTTTCTCTCTGTCACCCCCACCTCTCCCTTCTCTCTCTCTTTTTCTCTTCATCTCTCTCATCTTTCTCTCCCTCTGTAACACTCTGTTCCACATTGTGATGTCATCATGTGGTCAGGACGTGCTCCTCTGTGTTTTTCAGCTCAGCTCTGTGGAGTGGCGCCCCCTGCTGTCTGAACAGTAGCTGTAGGAATGCCGGTGTGTGGGTTATTCTGTAGGACTTTAATGCCGCTCTGTGGGTTATTCTGTAGGACTTTAATGCCTCTGTGGGTTATTCTGTAGGACTTTAATGCCGGTGTGTGGGTTATTCTGTAGGACTTTAATGCCGCTCTGTGGGTTATTCTGTAGGACTTTAATGCCGGTGTGTGGGTTATTCTGTAGGACTTTAATGCCGCTCTGTGGGTTATTCTGTAGGACTTTAATGCCGCTCTGTGGGTTATTCTGTAGGACTTTAATGCCGCTCTGTGGGTTATTCTGTAGGACTTTAATGCCGGTGTGTGGGTTATTCTGTAGGACTTTAATGCCTCTGTGGGTTATTCTGTAGGACTTTAATGCCGCTCTGTGGGTTATTCTGTAGGACTTTAATGCCGCTCTCTGGGTTATTCTGTAGGACTTTAATGCCTCTGTGGGTTATTCTGTAGGACTTTAATGCCTCTGTGGGTTATTCTGTAGGACTTTAATTCCTCTGTGGGTTATTCTGTAGGACTTTAATGCCTCTGTGGGTTATTCTGTAGGACTTTAATGCCTCTGTGGGTTATTCTGTAGGACTTTAATGCCTCTGTGGGTTATTCTGTAGGACTTTAATTCCTCTGTGGGTTATTCTGTAGGACTTTAATGCCGCTCTGTGGGTTATTCTGTAGGACTTTAATGCCTCTGTGGGTTATTCTGTAGGACTTTAATGCCGCTCTCTGGGTTATTCTGTAGGACTTTAATGCCGCTCTGTGGGTTATTCTGTAGGACTTTAATGCCGCTCTCTGGGTTATTCTGTAGGACTTTAATGCCGCTCTGTGGGTTATTCTGTAGGACTTTAATGCCGGTGTGTGGGTTATTCTGTAGGACTTTAATGCCTCTGTGGGTTATTCTGTAGGACTTTAATGCCGGTGTGTGGGTTATTCTGTAGGACTTTAATGCCGCTCTGTGGGTTATTCTGTAGGACTTTAATGC
Source organism: Periophthalmus magnuspinnatus (assembly GCF_009829125.3). Taxonomy (NCBI): domain Eukaryota; kingdom Metazoa; phylum Chordata; class Actinopteri; order Gobiiformes; family Gobiidae; genus Periophthalmus; species Periophthalmus magnuspinnatus. The sequence continues at coordinate 1,557,216 of NC_047143.1, read as the reverse complement.
CGGTGTGTGGGTTATTCTGTAGGACTTTAATGCCTCTGTGGGTTATTCTGTAGGACTTTAATGCCGGTGTGTGGGTTATTCTGTAGGACTTTAATGCCTCTGTGGGTTATTCTGTAGGACTTTAATGCCGGTGTGTGGGTTATTCTGTAGGACTTTAATGCCGCTCTGTGGGTTATTCTGTAGGACTTTAATGCCGGTGTGTGGGTTATTCTGTAGGACTTTAATGCCGCTCTGTGGGTTATTCTGTAGGACTTTAATGCCGCTCTGTGGGTTATTCTGTAGGACTTTAATGCCGCTCTGTGGGTTATTCTGTAGGACTTTAATGCCGCTCTGTGGGTTATTCTGTAGGACTTTAATGCCGGTGTGTGGGTTATTCTGTAGGACTTTAATGCCTCTGTGGGTTATTCTGTAGGACTTTAATGCCGGTGTGTGGGTTATTCTGTAGGACTTTAATGCCGCTCTGTGGGTTATTCTGTAGGACTTTAATGCCGCTCTGTGGGTTATTCTGTAGGACTTTAATGCCGCTCTGTGGGTTATTCTGTAGGACTTTAATGCCGCTCTGTGGGTTATTCTGTAGGACTTTAATGCCTCTGTGGGTTATTCTGTAGGACTTTAATGCCTCTGTGGGTTATTCTGTAGGACTTTAATGCCTCTGTGGGTTATTCTGTAGGACTTTAATGCCTCTGTGGGTTATTCTGTAGGACTTTAATGCCTCTGTGGGTTATTCTGTAGGACTTTAATGCCTCTGTGGGTTATTCTGTAGGACTTTAATTCCTCTGTGGGTTATTCTGTAGGACTTTAATGCCGCTCTGTGGGTTATTCTGTAGGACTTTAATGCCTCTGTGGGTTATTCTGTAGGACTTTAATGCCGCTCTCTGGGTTATTCTGTAGGACTTTAATGCCGCTCTGTGGGTTATTCTGTAGGACTTTAATGCCGCTCTCTGGGTTATTCTGTAGGACTTTAATGCCGCTCTGTGGGTTATTCTGTAGGACTTTAATGCCGCTCTCTGGGTTATTCTGTAGGACTTTAATGCCGCTCTGTGGGTTATTCTGTAGGACTTTAATGCCGCTCTGTGGGTTATTCTGTAGGACTTTAACTCGTCTTCATCTGTTTGTCGTCTTTGTGTCTTGTTCATTCGTTCTTATCACCTCTCGTTCCATTACTCTTGATCTGTCCATCATTTCCTCTCCTCCTCATCACCTTTTCCCAAACGCTTCCTTTACTCTTTCATCTTTCATCTCTCATCCATCCCTCTTCATCCCGCGCTTCTTTTTTTCGTCCTGGAGTAAACGTCCATCTTGGCTCTGGTGTTTTTGCTCGAGCCATTAGTGCGAAATGGAAAAAGTGACATCAGCTATTTGGTAAAGAGAGAGCGATGGAGGGAGGAGGGAGGGAGGAGGGAGGAGGGAGAGAGGAGGGAGGAGGGAGGGAGGAGGGAGGGAGGAGGGGAGCGATGGAGGGAGGAGGGAGGGAGGGAGGGGAGAGAGGCAGGAGGGGAGCGATGGAGGGAGGAGGGAGGGAGGGAGGGGAGGGAGGCAGGAGGGGAGCGATGGAGGGAGGAGGGAGGGAGGGAGGGGAGGGAGGCAGGAGGGGAGGGAGGGAGGGAGGGAGGGAGGAGGGGAGCGATGGAGGGAGGGAGACGCAAATGAACACAAAATCAAATATGGAAGGACGGCAGGAGGGATGATCGTGGAGAGAAGCAGCGAAAATAATAAAGTACGGCAAAAATAATTCAGAACAATCATCTGCACTTCACCTTTAAGAGCAAACACACAACTTTTTTTGTTTGTTTTTATTTATATTTTTTATTGCATTTTAACATTAATAAAAAGAAATGAATGAGTAAATAATTAAAATCTCGAAAATAAATACATGAATACATGAATAAATAAAAAAATAATAAATAAATACATGAATATATGAATAAATAAATAAATTAAATAAATGAATAAATACATGAATAAATAAAAAAATAATAAATAAATAAATGAATATATGAATAAAATAATAAATTAAATAAATGAATAAATAAATAAAATAATAAATAAATGAATACATGAATAAATAAATAAAATAATAAATAAATACATGAATATATGAATAAATAAATAAATAAAATAAATGAATAAATAAATAAAATAATAAATACATGAATATATGAATAAATAAATAAATAAAATAAATAAATAAAATAATAAATAAATACATGAATTTATGAATAAATAAATGAATAAAATAAATGAATAAATAAATGATTAAATAAATACATAAAATAATAAATACATTAATTTATTAATAAATAAATGAATAAAATAAATGAATAAATAAATGAATGAATAAATAAAATAATAAATAAATACATGAATATATGAATGAATAAATGAATGAGTGTTTAATTAATGTGTAGAAGAATCATATCAGAAGAAGATTATTTTGAGAGAGGCACAGATCCAGATTTTTCAATTTTCCGATACCGATTCTGACACTGCCGATACCCAGTGTGAACCGATACCAGAGCACAGACTGAGACCAGCGTTTATTTATGTTAAACTAAAATAAAATGAGATGAGCACTGATCCAGACGTGAAGTAAAACGGAAAAGGAGCTGAAAACTCCCACCTGATGACATCACAACGTGGAACAGAGCGTTTTGATCTTTGTAGATGGTTACAGACTAATAAATGAAACAAAACACAACTCCAGGTGTGTTTTTAAGGGTTAGGACACGACTTAAAGGTCACATGAGTCACTTTTACGTCATGTCGCTCTTTTAAAAGTGAAACTTGAGTCATTTACGTGAACTCGACATCTTTTTATTCTAATAATTCAAACTTTAAACCAACATAAATAAATGTGATTGTTTTGGCGTGTGCTTTTTGCGGCATTTGTGCGTCGGATGCACTCGAGAGCGCGGACTCACCATTAGCTCCTCACGCAAACCTGCTGTACGGCTAACAACGCTAACAAGGCTAACAGCGCTAACAAGGCTAACAGCGCTAACAACGCTAACAAGGCTAACAAGGCTAACAGGCTGCGCTAGGCTAAATATTAAACTAATGAAACAGAATGGACGACATGTTTACTCTACAGAGAGGTCAGACGAGTGGACACACACACACACACACATATATACACACACACACACACGTTTACTCTACAGACGAGTGGACACACACAGACACACATATATACATATATATACACACACACACGCACATATACACACACACACACATATATATACACACATATATACATACACACACACACACACACACACCCCTTCTCTCTCTCTCACACACACACACACACACACACCCCTTCTCTCTCTCTCTCACACACACACACACACACACACACACACCCCTTCTCTCTCTCTCTCTCTCACACACACACACACACACCCCTTCTCTCTCTCTCTCTCTCACACACACACACACACACACACACACATTTTGACTTGAGGCACAGGGAGTTTTCTTCTTAAGAGACGAGACAAACTCAAAGAGGCTGGGTCTGAGGGTGTAGCTCAGGCTGTGGTGGAGGACGTGGAGCAGTGGACACTCAACAGGGAGGACACTACACTGAAGTACATGGACAAAAAGAGAGCAGAGTCTGAGTCTGAGTCTGAGAACTGCAGAACATCACAAGAACTCCTCCTCGACTGACATAAGACATGACAACATATAACATGTAAGAAATAACATGTAAGAAATAACATATAAGATATAAGATATAACATGTAAGAAATAACATGTAAGAAATAACATGTAAGAAATAACATGTAAGAAATAACATGTAAGAAATAACATGTAAGAAATAACATGTAAGAAATAACATGTAAGAAATAACATATAAGATATAACATTAAAGATATAACATTTAAGGTATAACTTATAACTTATAACATATCTCCATGGGGATAAAGTCTTTTTGATTTGATTTTATTAGATTATTTTTTAAAGTTTGATTGTTGATTGTGTGTTTTGTGTGTTTTGTCTAAATGTGCCGTGTGTCGTGTGTTAAACTCGTGTGAATGAAACTAAAGTCCTGACTTTGTTTCTGACTCCGGCTCCTCAGACTCGTCTCCTGCGGCTCCTCGGCACAAATGAGCTGTAATTATGTTCATCTGGAACGAAGGAGCAGCAGGAACGACGAGCCCCTGCTCCTCACACACACTCATAAAACACTAATGAAGAGTAATGATGAGGGGATGAGGGGGGGAGGGAGGGGGGGGAGGAGGGGGGGCTGAGAGAGGGGAGGAGAGAAGAGGAGCAGAGAGGGGGAGAGGGACAGAGAGAGGAGAAAGGAGGGGGGGAGAGAGGAGGAGGGGGGAGGGGGGGAGAGGAGAGGGGGCTGAGAGAGGGTGAGGAGAGAGGAGGAGCAGAGAGGGGGAGAGAGAGGAGAAATGAGGGGGGGAGAGGAGGAGGGGGGAGGGGGAGAGAGGAGAAGGGGGGAGAGGAGAGGGGGCTGAGAGAGGGTGAGGAGAGAGGAGGAACAGAGAGGGGGAGAGAGAGGAGAGGGGGAGGAGAGAAGGGGAACGGGGGAGAGAGGAGGGGGAGAGAGGAGAAGGGGGAGAGGAGAGGGGGAGAGACAGAAGGGAAGGGAAAGGGAGAGGACGGAGAGGGAGAGAGAGAGGGGAAGAGGGACAGAGGAGAGTGGGAGAGAGAGGGAGAGGAGGGATGGAAAGAGGGGGAGGAAGGGAGACGAGGGAGAGGGGGAGAGAGGAGGGAGAGGGAGAGAGAGAGGGGAAGAGGGACAGAGGAGAGTGGGAGAGAGAGGGAGAGGAGGGATGGAGAGAGGGGGAGGAGGGGGGGAAGGGAGACGAGGGAGAGGGGGAGAGAGGAGGGAGAGGAGAGGGAGGAGACAGAGGGAAAGGAAAGAGGAGGGGAAGTGAGAGGGGAGGGAGAAAGAGAGAGGGAGAGAGAGGAAAGGAGAGGAGGGAGGGGGAGAGTTAGGGGAGGGGTGAGCAAGAAGGAGAGAGAGAGAAGGGTGAGAGAGTGGGATGGAAATAGAGAGGGAAAGAGGGAGGGGTAGAGAGAGTACAAACAAAGAGAGGGAGAGAGAGAGGTGAAGATGAGGCTAAAATGTGTGTACAGCCTCTTAAAGTCCCACTGTGGAACTTTTCAGCTTCACTTTATAGAGTCAGTGAGTCCATTTGTACGACTATAATAATAATAATAATAAAAGTCTTTAAATCAGATGTTATGTCTCTCTCTCTCTCTCTCACTTCCTGAGACGATGTTCCTGTTCATTTGGTTAATTGTTTACAACTTGTCTCCATGGCGACGCTGTTTCTTTACCTGGAATGCTCGATGATACGGCATTAACCTGTCGATGTTTTATTTTATATTAAATATATTTAGAGACGTCACGGAATGTCCCCACAAAACATGGAAACACCAGAGAGTTAGCGAGTGTGTGTGTGTGTGTGTTTATCAGTAATATGGGGACTTACACTGCAACAATATCGACGTGAAAGAAAAAAACAGCTCAAGTTCACAAAAAAGTATTAATTTGCATATCTATCTATCTATATATATATATTCATATATATATATATATATATATATATATATATATATATATATATATGTATATAAAATATATAAATCAATAAAATAAAATATCTATAAAATAATAAAATACTAATAAAAAATATATATAATAAAAAATACTACTAATAAAAATATATATAATAAAATAAAATACTACTAATAAAAAAATATTTAAATACTGATTAAAAAAAATACTAATAATAAAACATCAGTTTGTTTGTGTTATTTTTTCTGTTCAGAAAAGCTCAAAGTTTGTCCTGTGTGTGTGTGTGTGTGTGGTTTTTTTTTTCAGTATCGATACCTGTTCAAATGAGTATCTATTTTCGATACTAGTTTCAGTATCGATTCCTATCTGATTTTCGATACTTGGCTGAGTCTGGTCTGTGGAAACAGGAGCCGTCCACAGTGACTCTGTGTAAATGTTTACTTTTATTTAGGTGTTGACAGATTTGTGTCGTCACAGACACAGCTGCACCTCCTCCTCCTCCTCTCCTCCTCCTCCTCTCCTCCTCCTCTCCTCCTCCTCTCTCCTCCTCCTCTCTCCTCCTTGCTTTCATTTCAGTCTAACTGTACATCTCTCCTTTCTGATATTGTCAGTTCTTTGTTGGGGCTTTGTCTCTCTTTTCTCCTCCTCTGTCTTGCTCCCTTTTTTCTTTCCTCCTCCTCTCTCCTCCTCCTCTCCTCCTCCTCTCCTCCTCCCCCTCTCCTCTCTCTCTTTTCAGTGTAAGTACACCTCTCCTTCGTGATATCGTCAGTTCTTTGTTGGACTTGTCTCTCGCTTGTTTGATTTGATGGATGAGGCGAGACGCACAAACACCTGCCACACAAACACATTATTTCTGTATTAGTGAAACAGGAAGTGCGTCCAAATGTGGGACGCACAACTATGAGACGCACAACTATGAGACGCACAACTATGAGACGCACAAATGTGGACACGCACAACTATGAGACGCACAACTATGAGACACACAACTATGAGACGCACAAATATGGAGATGCAGTGGAGCACTTCCTGTATCACCACATGATGACATCACAAGGTGGAACAGAGTGTTTTCTCAGCCTAAATCTGCAGGTTTGTGTGTTAAACATGTGAGAATGAAACAAAACTCCACCTCAGGTCTGTGTGTGATGTGTGTGATGTGTGTGGTGTGTGTGGTGTGTGTGATGTTTGTGATGTGTGTGGTGTGTGTGGTGTGTGTGATGTGTGTGTGGTGTGTGTGATGTGTGTGATGTGTGTGGTGTGTGTGGTGTGTGTGGTGTGTGTGATGTGTGTGGTGTGTGTGGTGTGTGTGATGTTTGTGATGTGTGTGGTGTGTGTGATGTTTGTGATGTGTGTGTGGTGTGTGTGATGTGTGTGATGTGTGTGGTGTGTGTGGTGTGTGTGATGTGTGTGGTGTGTGTGATGTGTGTGTGATGTGTGTGGTGTGTGTGATGTGTGTGATGTGTGTGTGGTGTGTGTGATGTGTGTGGTGTGTGTGGTGTGTGTGGTGTGTGTGGTGTGTGTGATGTGTGTGATGTGTGGTGTGTGTGGTGTGTGTGATGTGTGTGGTGTGTGTGATGTGTGTGATGTGTGTGGTGTGTGTGGTGTGTGTGATGTGTGTGATGTGTGGTGTGTGTGGTGTGTGTGATGTGTGTGGTGTGTGTGATGTGTGTGATGTGTGTGGTGTGTGTGGTGTGTGTGATGTGTGTGGTGTGTGTGATGTGTGTGTGATGTGTGTGGTGTGTGTGATGTGTGTGATGTGTGTGTGGTGTGTGTGGTGTGTGTGGTGTGTGTGATGTGTGTGGTGTGTGTGGTGTGTGTGATGTGTGTGATGTGTGGTGTGTGTGGTGTGTGTGATGTGTGTGGTGTGTGTGATGTGTGTGATGTGTGTGGTGTGTGTGTGATGTGTGTGGTGTGCGGTGTGTGTGATGTGATGTGTGTGGTGTGTGTGTGATGTGTGTGGTGTGCGGTGTGTGTGATGTGTGCGGTGTGTGTGATGTGTGTGATGTGTGTGTGTGGTGTGTGTGTGTGGTGTGTGTGGTGTGTGTGATGTGTGTGTGGTGTGTGTGATGTGTGTGATGTGTGTGATGTGTGTGTGATGTGTGTGGTGTGTGTGGTGTGTGTGGTGTGTGTGGTGTGTGGTGTGTGTGGTGTGTGTGGTGTGTGTGGTGTGTGTGGTGTGTGATGTGTGTGGTGTGTGTGGTGTGTGTGGTGTGTGTGATGTGTGATGTGTGTGTGATGTGTGTGGTGTGTGTGTGTGATGTGTGTGATGTGTGTGGTGTGTGTGGTGTGTGTGATGTGTGTGATGTGTGTGTGGTGTGTGTGGTGTGTGTGGTGTGTGTGATGTGTGTGATGTGTGTGATATGTGTGTGGTGTGTGTGTGTGGTGTGTGTGGTGTGTGTGATGTGTGTGTGGTGTGTGTGATGTGTGTGGTGTGTGTGGTGTGTGTGATGTGTGTGATGTGTGTGTGGTGTGTGTGGTGTGTGTGGTGTGTGTGATGTGTGTGACTCGTTCGCTTTAATCTTCATCTTGTACTCAGTTGTGGCTCGTCCTGTTTTCTCGTCGTTCGTTCTGTTTTGACCTTTGACCCTCAGTGTAAACAACAGTTTATCTCCATGAGCCACAAGAGACGAGACGAGCCACAGGGCGAAGGTTCAACTCCCACAGAGAAACAACGTCCACCAGAGGAAAGACGGACAAATGAGAAGAGCACAGGGTTAAAGAGGAGGTATTTACTTCTACGGGGTATTAAAGAGGAGGTATTTACTTCTGTGGGGTATTAAAGAGGAGGTATTTACTTCTGTGGGGTATTAAAGAGGAGGTATTTACTTCTGTGGGGTATTAAAGAGGAGGTATTTACTTCTGTGGGGTATTAAAGAGGAGGTATTTACTTCTGTGGGGTATTAAAGTGGAGGTATTTACTTCTGTGGGGTATTAAAGAGGAGGTATTTACTTCTGTGGGGTATTAAAGAGGAGGTATTTACTTCTGTGGGGTATTAAAGTGGAGGTATTTACTTCTGTGGGGTATTAAAGAGGAGGTATTTACTTCTGTGGGGTATTAAAGAGGAGGTATTTACTTCTGTGGGGTATTAAAGAGCAGGTATTTACTTCTGTGGGGTATTAAAGAGGAGGTATTTACTTCTACAGGGTATTAAAGAGGAGGTATTTACTTCTACGGGGTATTAAAGAGGAGGTATTTACTTCTGTGGGGTATTAAAGAGGAGGTATTTACCTCTATGGGGTATTAAAGAGGAGGTATTTACTTCTATGGGGTATTAAAGTGGAGGTATTTACTTCTATGGGGTATTAAAGTGGAGGTATTTACTTCTATGGGGTATTAAAGAGGAGGTATTTACTTCTATGGGGTATTAAAGTGGAGGTATTTACTTCTATGGGGTATTAAAGTGGAGGTATTTACTTCTGTGGGGTATTAAAGAGGAGGTATTTACTTCTGTGGGGTATTAAAGAGGAGGTATTTACTGTCAGAGGCCAGAGCCGAGTTTTACCGTCACAGTAACAGTAAAAATCAGCATGCTAACCGTGCACTTCCTGATTCTCAGACACTAAACCGTTTTATAATAAGATGCAGAAACACACGACTTATTCTGACCTGAGCTGTTTATTCCATCTGTACTAAAATAATGACGTACAAGCTAGCATGCTAACTGTGCACTTCCTGATTCTTGGTAAATAAAGTGTTTTAAAAGCAGAGCAGACCTGTACTGAGGGAAAGTGACGTACTGTAACTTTAACATCAGAGAAGATGGAAGACGCCATTTTGTGATTAAAGGTTTTAAAATAAAATAAAATAAAAGAATAAATAAAATAAAATAAAATAATAATCTGAGCTCAGTCGTGTGTAAAAGTCATAAACATAAAAAGGTGAAATGCCGATGTTCACGGACGTCAGGGTCAGACCGAGCGAGACGAAGAAAAACACAATCTATTTCACACAAGAGACGGAAAGGTCAAAGGACACGGTGTGAAGAGGGAGAGAGGGAGAGAGGAGAGGAGAGGGGAGGAGAGGGGAGGAGAGGAGGAGGAGAGGAGGAGGGAGGAGAGAGGAGAGGATGAGAACAGGAGAGGAGAGGGGAGGAGAGGAACACAGGTGTAACGAGGGAGAAAGGGAAAGAGGAGAGGAGGAGAGAGGAACATGGGTGTACAGACTGTACCGAGGGAGAGAGGAGGAGAAAGGGGGGAGAGGAGGAGAGGAGGAGAGGAGAGGTAGAAGTGGTGCAGACGTGTGGTTTTCTATTTAGACTGTACAGGTCAGTGAGAGGGAGAGAGATGGAGGTCAGTGTTTGGCCCTGGTCTGGTCAGTGTCGGGTCAGTGTCTGGTCAGTGTCGGGTCAGTGTCGGGTCAGTGTCTGGTCAGTGTCGGGTCAGTGTCGGGTCAGTGTTTGGTCAGTGTCTGGTCAGTGTCGGGTCAGTGTCTGGTCAGTGTCGGGTCAGTGTCGGGTCAGTGTCTGGTCAGTGTCGGGTCAGTGTCGGGTCAGTGTTTGGTCAGTGTCTGGTCAGTGTCGGGTCAGTGTTTGGTCAGTGTCTGGTCAGTGTTTGGTCAGTGTCTGGTCAGTGTCGGGTCAGTGTCGGGTCAGTGTTTGGTCAGTGTCTGGTCAGTGTCTGGTCAGTGTCGGGTCAGTGGTGTTTGTGTCACACCTTTATGCTCCAGACGTCACGATGTGGAGACAGAGACACTTCAGGATCAACAAACACCAGACACGATTCAGGACTTTAAATCAAAGATCTTTAAAAAAATGTTTTACTTTTACAAGATGAAACAGTGATAAGACCAAAGCTCCACACTCACCACAGTCTATGGTCCTGGTTTAGTCCTGGTTTAGTCCTGATTTAGTCCTGATTTAGTCCCGGTCTAGTCCCGGTCTAGTCCTGGTTTAGTCCTGGTTTAGTCCTGGTTTAGTCCTGGTTTAGACCTGGTTCAGTCCTGATTCAGTCCTGGTTTAGTCCTGGTTTAGTCCTGGTTTAGTCCTGGTTCAGTCCTGGTTCAGTCCTGGTTTAGTCCTGGTTTAGACCTGGTTCAGTCCTGGTTTAGTCCTGGTTCAGTCCTGGTTTAGCTCTGGTTCAGTCCTGGTTCAGTCCTGATTCAGTCCTGGTTTAGTCCTGGTTCAGTCCTGGTTTAGTCCTGGTTCAGTCCTGGTTCAGTCCTGGTTTAGACCTGGTTTAGTCCTGATTTAGTCCTGGTTCAGTCCTGGTTTAGTCCTTGTTCAGTCCTGGTTTAGTCCTGGTTTAGCCCTGGTTTAGTCCTTGTTCAGTCCTGGTTTAGTTCTGGTTTAGCCCTGGTTTAGTCCTGGTTTAATCCTGGTTTAGTCCTGGTTTAGCTCTGGTTCAGTCCTGGTTCAGACCTGGTTCAGTCCTGGTTCAGTCCTGGTTTAGTCTTGGTTCAGTCCTGTTTTAGTCCTGGTTTAGTCCTGGTTTAATCCTGGTTTAGTCCTGGTTTAGCTCTGGTTCAGTCCTGGTTCAGACCTGGTTCAGTCCTGGTTTAGTCCTGTTTTATTGTCTTAAAGTGTGTTTCTAAACCCATGTGTAAATCTTTGGCCCCGTCGTGTCACAGCTGAACAGTCCCAGCATGCACCTCTCCAAATGTCACCTGTCCCGGTCGTGTCCGCGGCTCAACAGGACGAAGCAGAACCAATGAGCTCCCGCCGCACGCTCCACTGAGGCTAACGCTAACGCACAAATGGAAGCTACGCCCTGATTTAACCAAACGCCGTCGTGTTTAATCTGAGCTCGGAGCAGATTAACAAACCTGAGTCCAGCCCAAACTGAGGGACGTCCGAGATGCAAACGAGGCCAAATACTGTACTGTCCAGTAGGTGGCGTTATTTTACCTGCTGAAAATGACGTCACAATGCCCCTTTTGCCCCCCCAGTAGACCCCTTTTCCCCCGTGTAGACGCCTTTTTGTCTGCTGTAGATCCTTTTTGCCCCCATAGACACCTTTTGCTCCCCTGTGTAGGCGCGTTTTACCCCCTGTAGACCCCCTTTGGTCCCTCTAGACCCCCTTTAGGCCCAGTAGACCCCTTCCCCCCTGTATAGACCCCGTTTGCCCTCCTGTAGACCGCTTTTGTCCCTGCAGACCTCTTTTACATCGTGTAGACCCCTTTTTACCCTCTGTTAACCCCTTTCCCCCCTATATATACCTAATTTTACCCCTGTAGACCCTCTTTCACCCCCTGTAGACCCTCTATAGACCCTCTTTTACCCCTGTAGACCCTCTGTAGACCCTCTTTTACCCCCTTTAGACCCTCTATAGACCCTCTTTTACCCCTGTAGACCCTCTGTAGACCCTCTTTTCCCCCCTGTAGACCCTCTATAGACCCTTTTACCCCTGTAGACCCTCTGTAGACCCTCTTTTACCCCTGTAGACCCTCTGTAGACCCTCTTTTACCCCCGTAGACCCTCTTTTACCCCCGTAGACCCTCTTTTACCCCCGTAGACCCTCTTTTACCCCCGTAGACCCAGGCCGGCTGATTATTCCTGCAGTATTCGTCCCTGTCCTGGTTCTTTCAGAGCCTTTAATCTCGCTCGACGTCTTTGGCACATTTTAAAGCGGAGCCTGAGGACAGGAGCCGTGTGACGCTGATGTGTTTGAACCGCACAAAATGTCACGGATCCCCTTTGTCCTGACGTCAAACACGCCACGACCACGACGACAACGACCACGATGACAACGACCACGACCATGAGCATGACCATGACGGTGGGACGTGGAAACAGGATCATATACAAACGAAATATTAAAACATTAGGTCTAATAACAAGAAATTCAGTGTAAGAAACTTTAAAGACGGGGTATTTACTCCTGTTTTAGTCCTGGTTTAGTCCTGGTTTAGTCCTGGTTTAGTCCTGGTTTAGTCCTGGTTTAGTCCTGGTTTAGTCCTGGTTTAGTCCTGGTTTAGTTTATGTTGAATCTCTTCCTCCGTCTCGTCGTGCGTCTGTTCAATGTTTGGTAAAAATGAAGCTGTTATTTCAAATGGAACAAAAATACGTCTCATTTTGAGCTGTTTGTTGTGGAAACAGCTCGTGAACTTTGTGAGATTGTTGTTGTGGCATAAATAACACCGACCTGCAGCTCTACACAAATACAAAAAGTATTTATTCAGCCTCAATCGTGCAAGTTCTCCCACTTAAAAAGATGAGACGCCTGTAATTTTTCATCATAGTTTCACTTCAACTATGAGACAGAATGAAAGAATCCAGGAAATCACACTGTAGGTTTTTAAATGAATTAATTGTTAAATTCCTTGATAAAATAAGTGTTTGTCCACCTCTCACAGACCTGACACTTCTTCTTTAAGAGGCTCCTCTGTCCTCCACTCGTTCTCTGTATTAATGGCCCCTGTTTGAACTCGTCCTCAGTATAAAAGACACATGTCCACAACCTCAAACAGTCAGACTCAAACTCCACTATGGACAAGACCAAAGAGCAAAGGAACCACAAACAAAACTGTAGACACCAGGCCCCGAACACTCAATCTGCAACAGGTAAGAGCTGGAGTCAACAAATCAACTGTGGAGCAAGTATTACAAAATGGAAGACAAGACCAAGACCACGGATAATCTCCATCAGTAACACACTACACCACCAGGGACTCAAATCCTGCAGTGCCAGACGTGTCCCCTGATTAACCCAGGACATGTCCAGGCCCGTCTGAAGTTTGACAGAAGCATTTGGATGATCCAGAAGAGGATTGGGAGAATGTCATATGGCCAGATGAAACCAAAATTAAAAACAAAACAAAAAAACTCAACTTGTCATGTTTGGGGGAGAAAGAATACTGAGTTGCATCCAAAGAACAGCATACATACTGTGAATCATGAGGGTGGAAACATCATGCTCTGGGGCTGTTTTTCCGCAAAGGGACCAGGACGACTGATCCGTGTAAAGGAAAGAGTGAACGGGGCCATGTATCGTGAGGTTTTGAGTGAAAAGCTCCTTCCATCAGTGAGGACACTGTAGATGAAACGTGGTTGGGTCTTTCAGTGTGACAATGATCCAAACACACCAGTATTGAGATGAACTTTTATTGACCAAATACTTATTTTCCACCATACTTTGCAAATAATTTCTTGTGATTTCCTGGATTCTTTCCCCTCATTCTGTCTCTCAGAGTTGAAGTGAAACTATGATGAAAATTACAGGCGTCTCTCATCTTTTCAAGTGGGAGAACTTGCACAATCGGTGGCTGAATAAATACTTTTTTGCCCCACTGTACATCCAAAAGAGACGACAGACGCAGATACAGATGTGCAGAGAAGCTTCAGGACGCACACAGACAATGATGAGTCTCCGAGCGAGTCTACAGGGATCTGCGGATTTAATTTACAATAAAATAAAACATGAAAAAATAATATAATAGAAGAAGAAGACACGAAAACAAACGAACGTGTTGAGGGACATAAGGATTTTGCATCAGACCTGGAGGAAGTCGGTCGAGTTCACATGAGTTTGAGACTGTAAACTTACTCAAAAATATGAATAAATAAATAAAAATACAAACGTGGGCTGTCAAAAGTTTAAAAAAACACACAAAACAATCAGATACAAATCGATACTAAAACAGACGAGGACAGAGACAAAACAAACCGATCTATGACTCCATCCTCAGACCCAAAGCAAACAAAAAGAACAATAGGAGGGCCATTAAAGGTTGAATAGAGTCGTTGAAACGAGGCTGAAACTGGAGACAATAGCCGTTTACAGTTTCAGAGTCGTTAGCTCCTCCTTTCAGACAATGTCCAGTGTCCAACGATTTGTCCAGTGACAGATTTAAACTTCGGCTTTTACTATAATATCAACTTTACATCATCAGAACGCGAAATAAACTTGAACATAACAGGATTATCTCGAGCTACAACATCCTGCACGTCTATAAATATAAATATCATCATCTGACATGTCCAGAGCGACGTTATGTCAGAGATATTTCATTTTAGTTACAATTTTCGACAGACGAAGCTCAGGACGTCTCATGAGCTCGTCGTCTTTGGTTCCTACACAACGTTTCACAACAATAATAGTCATTTAAAACTGTTTTTACGACGCCAAATGTGCTTTTTGTGCAGAAATCTCTCACTCGTGTCGCCTGTTCTGCTCCTGAGCTGGTTCTTGTGTAGGTTCAGGGTTAAAATGCTTAAAAGCTAGAAGAAAAGAGATTCGGTTCTTTAAAAAAACTGAGATTCGATTCCAGTAGTTCACCCTTAAGGACCTGTTCAAAAGAGCCGATTCTTTCACCCACACACAGATATAAGGCCACGCGGGAATAAAAATATAAGAAAGTACAACCATTTAATGTGGTTTTAATCAACGCTGTGGTATCAGAATCGGTTTTGAGTATCGATTCTATTCCTTAGTTTTGAAATACTCATGAGAACTAATCCAGCCATTCAGTTCAGTCGTTTTAGTGAAGTTCAAGTCCAGAGTTCTACACGTTTACAAGACAAAACGACAGTATGTGACGCCACCTAGGGCTGAAAACTGTACTGCACTTTCAGAAAAAAAAAACTCATGTTCTTTAGAAAATGTGTCGATGCTTAAATAAAACCCAATACATTTCTTCAACATTCATTTTTTTTTCTTAAATTGAGGGACTGAGACGTTCACTTTGACAATAACTTTATTTAAAAAACTTACAAACGCAGCCACAATCGCACACAGAACCACACACTCACACACTAAACAGCAGCCAGTACAAACAAAACACAGGGTTAGAAGGACCTGGGGTGTTCTCCGAAAACTCACAAACAAAACACAGGGTTAGAAGGACCTGGGACGTTCTCCGAAAACTCACAAACAAAATACAGAGTTAGAAGGACCTGGGACGTTCTCCGAAAACTCAAATAAAACACAGGGTTAGAAGGACCTGGGGCGTTCTCCGAAAACTCAAATAAAACACAGTTAGAAGGACCTGGGAGGTTCTCAGAAAACTCAAAACAGGGTTAGAAGGACCTGGGACGTTCTCCGAAAACTCAAATAAAACACAGGGTTAGAAGGACCTGGGACGTTCTCCAAAAACTCAAATAAAATACAGAGTTAGAAGGACCTGGGGCGTTCTCTGAAAACTTTGACTTTATAACAACAAAAACACTGAGCCGAGTTTAACAGAGCGGCTCAAAAACTGAAAAAACATGAGAAAAATGTGACTAAAATTGTACTCGCGCTGACGTGTTCACAAGATTTGCAGTGACAAGGCATTTCCCAGTTTACCCTTTATTATTCTGCTGCCTGCTCGTCGCCATGGAGATGTCACAGCTTCATCTTTAACGCCATACTGTGGGACATTCAACTCACCTCGTCTCGCGTTTATTCTATTACAAACAAACTTCAGATAATTGGACAAACATTCTACTGACTGAGCGAGAGAGGTCAGTTTAATGGCGTACTCTGGAACATTCTTGTCACTGCGGTAACGTCTCCACGGCGACAAGCAGGTGACAGACCCCCGAACAGAAAAAAAGTTACACGGTGCGTCTTTAAGTTGCGTATGAAATCTGAAATATAAAGGCTACAGTGACGTCGAGAGCAGTTTGTAGAAGCGTAAATAATGTGCGAACTTTTACTGCGTCACAAGAAGAAGGTAAAGACGACGTGCGGCGGCCATTTTGTTTTTTTAAATTCAAATGTGGCCTGATAATTTGGATTAAAAAAAACAAAAACATCCCTTTCAAAATCTACATGAAGAAGAAGCTTAAAAACTGTGTCCCATAAAGCTCCAAAAGTGTGACATAAAACTGGCGAATTAGGAATGTATATTTAGAATTAACATTTTTTTAATCCCTTTTTTAGCTTTGAAAATAACCAAGACTATGACATAATATTAAAATGACATCATTTACAAAGTTCCTATTTTACACAAAAGGGACTCTTCATGTTATAACGCCGTTTTGGCGAGTTGGAGTCGCTCAAAACGCTCAGTTCCACCTTGTGATGTCATCAGGTGGTAGTTTCAAAGTGAACATCTTCCTCCTTTTCCCTTTAGTTCAGTTGTAGATTGTCTGTTATTACAGGAGCTGAAATGATCCAAATGATTCTATAAATGAAGGTGTGTGGAGTTTAAAAACACAGTGGAGCACTTCCTGTATCACATGATGACATCACAAGGTGGAACAGAGTGTTTTCAGTTTGAGAAGTTTGTGAAATGGGCCGTTTGACGTTTGATTCTCAGGGTTTATCTTGAGTGAAAATGTTCAGATTTGTTGTAAAATTCAGACTGAATTATTGAAATGTAAAAAAACCCTCAAAAACACAAAATTAAAATCCAAAAGTAACAGTTCTTTTCTCACTCCTGCACAGCAAAGTGAAACTACATTTGTTCAAAACACTTCAATTCACTTCACTGATTTAAGTCGTTTTCAATATTTTACTTTGAAATTTCAAAACCATCACATCCATTTGTGTAGGAAATATTTTTTTAAACATTTAAAAAAAACATTGTAACTGAAAAAATATTAAATAAAATTGTTTTTTTAATGCATTTTGTATCTGCTAATATTTATGTTTTATCAATTTTTTGTATTTATTATGATTATTTTGTTTATTGATTTAATTAATTGTTTATAATAATAATACAAAAAAATAAAATAAAATACAATAATAATAATAATAATAATAATAATAATAATAATAATAATAATAATAATAATAATAATAATAATAATAATAATAATAATAATAATAATAATAATAATAATAATGTTTGATAATTTGGCCAGAAAAAAAAAAAAGTCAAAATATTCTTAAAAATAAAAGTCTTAATTCCTCTCCTCCAGACATTGATTTCTAGTTGTTCCTCACTTTCATTGTGGCCGGAGCAGCTCCAGGACCAGGGGCTCACAGCTCAGTCTTTGTCCCGCTCAGAGGCACCTGTGGCTGGATGTCCTCGTCTGTCGTGGCCCCTGGATCCTGGCTCTCCACCGGAGCTTTAGATTTCTTCTTCTTCTTCTTCACTTTCTTGTCGTTCTTCTTCTTACTTTCCGCGTCTGAAGCGTCGCCGTCTTTCTTCCCCTTCTTCTTCTTCTTGTTCTTTTTGAGTTTCTTTTCCTCTGCGATGGCGGCGCGCTCTCCCTTTCTCTTCGACCACTGCTCGTCCAGACAGGCTGCGGCGAACGGAGGAGACAAAACAGACGACAGGATGGAGAGAATAGCTCAGAAAACGGAGAATATTAAACAAATGGAGAAACCGATCCAATACTGATATCAGGTATTGATATGGAAAGAGAGGGATGAGTGGGGGAATGAGAGGAGAGAGGGAGGAGCGGAGGATTGAGAGGAGAGGAGGATGAGTGAGAGGAGAGAGGGATGAGCTGAGGCTTGAAAGGAGAGAGGGAGGAGTGGAGGATTGAGAGAAGAGGAAGATGAGTGGAGGAGTGAGAGGAGAGGGGGATGAGCAGGGGAGTGAAGCGAGCGGAGGGGAGAGGGGGATGAGTGCAGGGGAATCAGAGGAGAGAGGGATAAGCGGAGGATTGAGAGGAGCAGAGGATGAGTGAGAGGAGAGAGGAATGAGTGTGGGGGAGCGAAGGGAGAGGGGGATGAATGGAGGGAGTGAGAGGAGAGGGGGATGAGCGCAGGGGGAGTGAGAGGAGAGGAGGATGAGCGGAGGGAGTGAGAGGAGAGAGGGATGAGTGTGAGGGAGTGAAGGGAGGGGGGATGAACGGAGGGAGTGAGGAGAGAGGGATGAGTGTGGGGGAGTGAAGGGAAAGGGGGATGAGTGGACGGGTGAGAGGGAGATGAGCGGGGGAGTGAGGGGAGAGGGGGATGAGCAGGGGAGTGAAAGGAGCGGAGGAGTGAGGGGAGAGGGGGATGAGCGCAGGGGGAATCAGAGGAGAGAGGGATGAGCGCAGGGGGAGTGAGAGGAGAGGAGGATGAGCGGAGGGAGAGGAGGAGAGAGGGATGAACTAACGGGAAAATGAAAGTTTTTCACACTTGTGGCACTACAGAGACTGATCTTTCACATTAAAGGGGAAGTGCACACAGAGCTTTGCACACAGCGCCCTCCTCTGGCACAACACTCAACTGCACACAGAGCATTTATGAAGGACTGAGAGATTCTGAACACAAAACAAACGTGTAAAGTGTTTTTATGAATGTACGGAGCGTGTGTGTGTGTGTGTGTGTGTGTGTGTGTGTGTGTGTGTGTGTGTGTGTGAGATTTACCGGCGTCCTGTCCCTTTAAGACGTGTTTGGCGCACAGGTACGTGGTCAGGTCCTCGCTCTGGTCGCCTTTGTACCAGTCCTCGATCACCTCCTCGTACTGCTCCACCAGCACATCGCACTAAAACAACAGTACAACAAAATAAAACACACCACAATCAAGGTACATGAGTAAATATACAATACTACACAACTATATAAACACACAACTGTATAAACACACAACTATATAAACACACACCTGTATAAACACACACCTGTATAAACACACACCTGTATAAACACACACCTGTATAAACACACACCTGTATAAACACACACCTATATAAACACACACCTGTATAAACACACACCTGTATAAACACACACCTATATAAACACACACCTGTATAAACACACACCTGTATAAACACACACCTGTATAAACACACACCTATATAAACACACACCTGTATAAACACACACCTATATAAACACACACCTGTATAAACACACACCTATATAAACACACACAACTATATAAATACACACACCTATATAAACACACACCTGTATAAACACACACCTGTATAAACACACACCTATATAAACACACACCTGTATAAACACACACCTATATAAACACACACCTGTATAAACACACACCTGTATAAACACACACCTATATAAACACACACCTGTATAAACACACACCTATATAAACACACACCTGTATAAACACACACCTATATAAACACACACCTGTATAAACACACACCTATATAAACACACACCTGTATAAACACACACCTATATAAACACACACAACTATATAAATACACACACCTATATAAACACAACTACACAACTTATGGCACAAGGTTTTGACTTGTTATAATTGTGTTTTATTTTGAAGACCTTTTAACGCCTCTGATTACATTTGCAGCGACGTCATGCTAGTGGTGTTGTGCATATATGTCTATGTTTGAATGTTCAGCAGTTACGTTAGCAAACATTGACAAATAAGTTTTAAAATCCAAATCTAAAAATCTCAAGAAAGAACACAAAATGGGACTTAAATGACAACTGACCACAAATAACTGTTGGCTAATGCTAGCTAGCTTACGACTGTGATGCTAGCTGAGAGGGATTTTACCGCACAAATTGCTAGCACCTGTTGTAGTTTCGCCTAAATCTAACTGTTAACAGAGCGGTGCCTACAGCTTTTTTTTTTTTTTATTATTATTATTATTATTTATTTTTTTTATTTATTATTATTATTATTTTTTATTTTATTTTATTTATTTATTTATTTTTAATTTATTTATTTTTTGTATTTTTTTTTGTATTTTTTTTTCGGTGCCTACAGCTAGCTTCCCCCGACGCTACGCTGATGACATCACCTGTTTCTTGAGGTCAGCCACTTCGGCGGACGTCTCGTTCCACAGCTCGTACGGAATGTCCATCACCACGTTCACTCCTTTGTTCACCAGACCGTGGAGAGTGGAGAAGGTTTCAGACATGCCCTGGACGGACACCAAACATTATTATTAAATCAGCCATTTTGTGCGTCTTGTGTCTCTATTGACCTTATTCCGCCATTTTATATCATCGTGATAATCGCCGACAAAGACATTTATATCACCAGAATGTGCAAAAAAAACCAAACTGACTTATCCACAGGAATTTAGGGGCCCAAAATTTAACTCTCTTCCTATTAATTTGTTTTACAGGGGGGCCCAAGTGAGACTGTGTGGCCCGGGCCCCCGAATTTCAGTCGACAGCCCTGCTCATCCTGAAAAAACTTATCCACAGAGGAGTCGACAGGAAGGGGACAAAGGAGTCTGTTGT
Source organism: Periophthalmus magnuspinnatus (assembly GCF_009829125.3). Lineage (NCBI taxonomy): Eukaryota > Metazoa > Chordata > Actinopteri > Gobiiformes > Gobiidae > Periophthalmus > Periophthalmus magnuspinnatus. The sequence goes on along the minus strand of NC_047143.1, from coordinate 1,536,674 downwards.
CCGGGACCCCAGAGTCTTAGGGGGCCCAAAATCGGAGTCTCTTCCTATCAATCTGAATTAGACGGGGGGCCATGTGAGACGTCTTGCCCCGGGACCCCCCAAATTTGAGTCGACGGCCCTGCTCGTCCAGAATATTCTCCGCTAGATCGTAATTTTCACAGTTCTTTAAACACGGAACTTATTCATAAGATTAAAATGGTGATTATTCATGTATAGAACATTTTAAACTGTCAAAAACTTTAATAATTATCGTGATATAATCGTTTATCCACTTTGTCCGTAAACACGACTAAACCGTTCTATTTTATTTATTTTTTTGTAGCAGCGCGTTTCCGGTTAAGTGGAAATAGCATTTGGGAAAAGTTTCAGCGCTAAAATATTATATAAAGTGGGTCGGTTTGTGTTAAATGTGCAATGTTTATGTGCAACACTGCCCCCTATCTCTGGGAGGCTATATCTTATTTGCTTATCTGCCTGGTTGTGTCTTGTAGGAACTGAAACTTTCATCTTTCACGTGTCAAAATCACTAAAAATACATAGGTTGAGGTTGTGGGTTCGATTCCCCGTGGTCTCACTTTGGCAAAGCGGTTTGAGCCACTTCGCTCCTTGTGCAGGTTGTATTCCAGAAGTCTTTGGCAAACGTTCTCCACGACCTCGATGAAACGCAGGTCTCTGAAAAAAGAGTAAAAAAAAAAAAAAAGAAACACGGGTAAATACGCTTCAGGAGTTAGTATTTGAGAAGTTTCACAAGACCAGTGTTTGTCAAACTGAGGTGGAATAAGTTCAAACGCTTTATTATTAAATCCCTGGAGGTAATTTTACATTGATGGTGGTGCGATGGGCTCCCTCTGGTGGTAAGGAGGACCCTCTGCAGTTTGAGTTTTTGTTTAATTTACAGACAAATCAACTTGCTTTTTTGTTTTTTTTTTCACTTTCTCCCACGTTATAACTCTGTTCCTCATTAAAAACACGTCTGAAGAGGTTTGAGAGTCATCCATGCGTGTTTGAGTAATCTAGAGATCTCTCCCAGGCCCCACCGTCTGACCCCTGAGCATTTACCCCCCGACTGTCCTTCACTATAACTTCCTCATCAATATTAGCAGCAGTTTTACAGGTCTTTTCGGTTCCTCCATAACAATTCAAATCAAACAGGTTCCGCCCCCACGTTTCCTCTTTACGCTTTATAGCGACGCATTTATCTTCCGCTGTCGCTCTTTTGACCTTACTCCACAATTAGCTCGAGTCAAACGACCAAAAAAAAACCCCGACAAAGACACAGGACGATACGCTGCTCTCTGATCTATGTTAGGACGTCGTTTCCTCATCACAAACAGATGTGGAGTCGTGTTTGGATCACAGAGACGGCTCCAAATGAAGCTAATCGAGGCTAGCGGTTATAGCGGCTAATCTGGAGCTGGAATTCTGACCGCGAGTGTCATAGCAACCAAACAGCCAATCCAGAGCGAGGCTGTTGAAGGTTGCATCTTGTTGCATCGCTAGTTTAGCAGAGAGCAGGCACTTAGCAACGCTGTCAATCAAACCTGTTGCTAACGCTAACAGGAGCGACCTCGAGGAAAGAAGGACCTGATTTGTCTGTTATTAATGTTCAGATCTTGATTTACAGACACAAAAGTGAAATAAAAACCCCAGGATCATGTAGAGGGTTAATACGAACATTTAAGACCAAAATGACGAGTCGGTTTTTCAATAGAAAGTGAATTGGAGCCAGAGTCGATGAAGCAGGAAGTGCATTTATGATCACTTCCTGTTTGGAGCGCAGCAGCTAGCAGGTTAGCTACATCCATTTATATAAACAGTCTGTGTGAATCACTTAAAATCATGTGTGTGTGGACAAACTGGTGTTTCACGTCGTATCCGTGGGTTACAGAGGATGAATTCAAAACTAAATATTACATTTTTTAAAGCTGAAAAGTCCTCAAAATGTCGCCTATAAACAGGAAGTTGAAAACACGAATCACCTCAAATCACATACGTGTTTATTATGGAAAACAAATTAAGTTATCCACCTGGAATCCACTAACTGAAGCATTTAAAATCAGGCTAAAACTGTAGCTGCTAACGCTAAAGTTAGCTAGCTGCGTTGTGTAAAGTCGCGTTAGCTTGTTGGTGAAACATGGAGGGTAAAACGTGAACGGTAAAACGTATAAATATACTTTTCTTTAGTTCATGTGTCAGTTTATTTTCCACAGTTGATGCAAAATATAAAAATCTAAACATCATCACGTTTTAGGTTTGTGTCGCTCTCCTGGCTGCCCACCACCCCTCACTCCCACACACTCACACATCTTTCCAATATTTAATTTTTTATTATTTTGCTTGTGTAAGACGGAGGCAAAAATCGTCTCGTCTTCTGAGCGTCTAAACCAAATACATGTTTTATAATTTCATTTCTTCAAAAAAAACAAAACAACATCACGTTTCAGTGGATTTCAGGTCAAACACACTCACGATTTGACGTATTTGATGGGCGCGGCGCCTTTCCCGTCGATGAACCGGTAGTTTCTGTCAATCACTTCTTTCGTTTTTCCCGTTTCCTCAAAAGCAGATTTCATCTCGATGCTCACGAACTTACAAACTGCAACAGAACAGGACAACGGCTCAGGGCATCTGACGCAAAAGGGACACAGTGTGAGCGTCTGGAATCATGACAGAGTGTCATAGCGACGAAAGAGCCAATCAGGAGCGAGGCTGGTGAAGGTAACGCTCCTTCTCGCCCGCAGCGCTGGTTTAGAAGAGAGCGGGCGCTTAGCAACGCTGTCAATCAAACCTGTTGCTAACGCTAACGGGAGCGACGTCGGGGAAAGAAGGCAGCACGTTGGTCTCTCTCTCGCTCTCTTTTGCTGTCTCTCTCTTCGTTACTGTCTCTGTCTCACTTTCGCTGTCTCTCTTTTGAGTTCTTTCTCTCTCTTTCTTTGTTGCTGTCACTCTTTTGCTGTCTCTTTCTCTCCCTCTTTTGCTGTCTCTTCCTCTCTCTCTTCATTGCAGTCTCTCTCTGTTAGTTGCTTTCACTCTTTTGCTGTCTCTTCCTCTCCCTTTCTCTTTGTTGCTGTCTCTCTCTGTCTCACTTTCTCTCTTTTGCTGTCTCTTTCTCTCTTTTGCTCTTTCACTTCATTGCTGTCTCTCTTTTGAGTTCTTTCTCTCTCTCTTTGTTGCTGTCTCTCTTTTGCTGTCTCTTCCTCTCCCTTTCTCTTTGTTGCTGTCACTCTTTTGCCGTCTCTTTCTCTCCCTCTTTTGCTGTCTCTCTTCGTTGCTGTCTCTCTGTCTCATTGTCTCTATCTCTTTATCTCTCTATCTCTTTATCTCTCTATCTCTTTATCTCTCTGTTATTTTCACACATACTTCTACTACAGGGATGATACTGAGCATGTTGTTTTCAAATGGTTCATCAACTGTACCTTTAAATCATCCATCCATCTATCCATCCATCCATCCCTCTATTCATCCATCCATCTATTCATCCATCCATCCATCCCTCTATTCATCCATCTATCCATCCCTCTATTCATCCATCCATCTATCCATCCCTCTATTCATCCATCTCTCTATTCATCCATCCATCCATCCATCCATCCCTCTATTCATCCATCTATCCATCCCTCTATTCATCCATCCATCTATCCATCCCTCTATTCATCCATTCATCCATCTCTCTATTCATCCATTCATCTATCCATCCCTCTATTCATCCATTCATCCATCTCTCTATTCATCCATCCATCTATCCCTCTATTCATCCATTCATCCATCTCTCTATTCATCCATTCATCTATCCATCCCTCTATTCATCCATCCATCTATCCATCCCTCTATTCATCCATCCATCTATCCATCCCTCTATTCATCCATCCATCTATCCATCCCTCTATCCATCCATCCATCTGTAAAGTTTATTGATTTGATTCTAATCGTGTGCATATTATTCATAACCGTCTGTGTGTGTGTGTTGTTTTTTTTAATTTAAAGTGTATTTTCTTTGCACAGACAGTTTATTTAAACAGGACAGACACTGACTGTTATTTCAGCCGTAGTTTTTTTTTTTTCAATTAATCGACTGTAGTCAATCGATTATCTCACTGCACATTTAGATTTTTAAAAAGAATTTTGAACCAAATAAACCTCAAAACACAGCGACGCTTCTAAACAGAGAATATATTTACAGATAAAGTGAATTATTGATCAAAATGAGGAATTCTACTTGATTTTTTTTACATCTTTATTCAGTAATGCTGTCATTTTTGTTAAATAAAGTTCTTTTGGTGAGTTTGAACAGCTCAGATTACAATTACGACTATCAAAATATTACGATTAATCATCATTTATGGATTAACCGTGTTCGGTCTGGTGACAGTTTATTAATATGTGTTATCTTAACTGGTAAAATAAGAGTCAGTTTCATCCCAAAAACATTTTATTTTGCAGATTTGATGATTTCGTGTAAAATTCCACATTGGGTCGACACGTTTCTGTGGTGAATCTGACACTTACAGGAGGTTTATTCAGAGTAAACACAGGGTTTAAAGGACCGTTCGAGCTCGGATTCAGCAAATAAAAGCTGTAACAGTAACCCAAATGTTTAATTCATAAATATTCCGTTTTATCCAGAGTTTGAGGCGGTTTTGAGGTGTTTTTATTCCATGTTTCGCTGTAAATGTCCGTTTACCTTCGCACTTGTTCGGCAGATGGACCCACTCGTCGTCTCCTCCATCCTTCTTCACAGCTCCCAGCGCCAAAAACAGCCCCAAAACAACAAAATACTGCGCTAAAATCATAATTACAGCCAAATCTAAGTCTACTCAACCTAAAAAACCTCCTATTATAGTGATTTCATGGCGTTTCAAGCGGTTCGAGGCCGTTTAGTGTCGGTTTCACATCCTCCTGGAGCTGCTTCAATGCACTATCTGCACTTCCGCATCCGGGCAGACGCATGCGCGGAGTTTGACCAATCACAGGCAGAGAAGTGGCTGCGCTGGACCAATCAGAGGCGGAGGAGGGTGAAGTGGGCGGGGCCAGGTCTCATCTTTTCATCAATGCGAAAAAAGAAACGTTTTTATTTATTTTCTTCATCATTTTCTGACGATTTAGACAAAAACACAAACACGAAACTTGAATAATTAATAGAACATAACTGTAAGAGACGCCATCTATAAATAAATAAATTAATAAAATGAATACAATGACATAAAATAAAATTAATACATAAATAAGTAATATAAATATAAATAAACACAACTGTAAGAGATGCCATCCATAAATTAATAAGGAAATACAATAAATAAATAAATATAAATAAACACAGATTTAAGAGACGTTAACCATTAATAAATACATAAATAAAATAAAACAAATATAAATAAATACAACTGTAAGAGATGCCATCCATAAATAAATAAGGAAATAAAATACAATAAATAAATAAATAAATAAATAAATAAATAAATATAAATAAACACAGATTTAAGAGACGTTATCCATTAATAAATACATGGACACCTCCTCTGCTCCTCATGGACACCTCCTCTGCTCCTCGTGGACACCTCCTCTGCTCCTCATGGACACCTCCTCTGCTCCTCATGGACACCTCCTCTGCTCCTCATGGACACCTCCTCTGCTCCTGCTCCTCTCTGTAAAATGATGTAATGTTTAATTTTGTCCAGCAGAGGGCGCTGTCTCCTCACACAGATTCAGACATGAGATTTATTTTACAGAACAAACGGACTGAACGAAAACAACCAACTGCAAAACATATTTCTCTCTTTTTCTCTCTCATCCTCTTTTTCTGTCTCTTTTTCTCTTTATTCTCTCTCTTTCTCTGTATTGCTGTCTCTCCTTTTTGCTCTCTCTCTCTCTCTCTTTGTTGCTGTTTCTTTCTCTCTCTTCTTCATATTCCATTCCTTCCTTCCTCTTTTCACTGAACCTGTTTATTTTTCTTTAATAAAATAATCACATAAATAAATCTAAAATAAGAGGCTGCAGTTCTCACTCTGTCCTGTGGGGGCAGTGTCGCCTCAAACTCCATTTGTACAAAAGAACAAACCTGAGAATAAAAACAAACTCTTTCTTCAGACGATATTCTCACATTTTTCACATTAAATAGTGAAACTTTTTTTCGTTTTTTTTTCTGTTTTATCTGTGATTTTTTATATTTTACTTTTTTTTCATTTCCTCCTGTGATTTCTGTCGTTTTGAAGAATTGAGTTTGTCACAGATTCAACCTGAAATGATCCGGTCAAACTCCTCCTCTTCTCTCTCTCCTCTCTCTCTATTGTCTCTCTTCTCTTTCGTCTTTCTCTTCTTGCTCTCTTCTCTCTCTCAACTCTCTCCTTTCTGTCTATCTCTTCTCTCTCTCTTCTCTTTCTCTTCTCTCCCTGTTGCTCTCTCTTCTCTCCTGTCTCTCTCTTCTCTCTATCGTCTCTCTCCTCTCTCTGTTCTGTCTTTCTCTTCTCACTCTCTTCTCTCTCTCCTCTGGTCTCGTCTCTGTCCACTCTTCTCCCTCTCCCCCTTCTCTTTCTTCTCGCTTTCTCTTCTCTGTCTTCTCCCTCTTTTCTCTCTCTCCTCTCCTTTCTCTCTCTCTCCTCTCTGTCTCTCTCTTTTCTCTCTCTCCCTCTCTCTCTCTTCTGCCTTCTCTCTCTTCTCATTTACTCTTCTGTCTCCTCCCTCTTCTCTCTCTCTCAACTGTCACTCACTCCCCTCTCTCCCTTCTGTCTCCCTTCTCTCTATCTTTTGCTTCTCTCCTCTCTTTCTTCTCTCTCTGTTGCTCTCTCTCTCTTCACCTCCGCAGCGTCCCGTTCTCTCTCTTCACCTCCGCAGCGTCCCGTTCTCTCTCTTCACACCGCAGCGTCCCGTCCTCTCTCTTCACCTCCGCAGTGTCCCGTTCTCTCTCTTCACCTCCACAGTGTCCCGTTCTCTCTCTTCACCTCCGTAGTGTCCCATCCTCTCTCTTCACCTCCGCAGTGTCCCGTTCTCTCTCTTCACCTCTGCTGCGTCCCGTTCTCTCTCTTCACCTCCGCAGCGTCCCGTTCTCTCTCTTCACCTCCACAGCGTCCCGTTCTCTCTCTTCACCTCCACAGCGTCCCGTTCTCTCTCTTCACCTCCACAGCGTCCCGTTCTCTCTCTTCACCTCCACAGCGTCCCGTTCTCTCTCTTCACCTCTCCAGCATCCCATTCTCTCTCTTCACACTACAGCGTCCCTTTCTCTCTCTTCACACCACAGCGTCCCGTCCTCTCTCTTCACACCACAGCGTCCCGTTCTCTCTCTTCACACCACAGCATCCCGTCCTCTCTCTTCACCTCCGTAGCGTCCCGTCCTCTCTCTTCACCTCCACAGTGTCCCGTTCTCTCTCTTCACCTCCGCAGCGTCCCGTCCTCTCTCTTCACCTCCACAGTGTCCCGTTCTCTCTCTTCACACCACAGCGTCCCTTTCTCTCTCTTCACACCACAGCGTCCCGTCCTCTCTCTTCACCTCTGCAGCGTCCCGTCCTCTCTCTTCACACCACAGCGTCCCGTTCTCTCTCTTCACCTCCGCAGCGTCCCGTTCTCTCTCTTCTTTGTTCTCCTGTCTTTCATGGCGCCGTGGACCTTTCAGCTGTTAGCGGAGGTTCCGTGGGTCGTTTTATTCGCCTGTAAATGTTCCGTCGTGTTACATAAGAGCGACTGTGTTTAAAATCTCACTGTTTTGTTGTTTCTGGTGGAAAATGGAGCCTGGGTCTGAATAGCTGAAAGGTCCAGCTCTGCCCCGGTGGCACAAAAGACACAACAGACAGAAGCACTTAGGCCAAAACGTGGGCTACTTATGTAAAACGAGCTCTGGGCTTCACAAAACAAAAACACACAGAACAGAAGCACGAAAAACCAAATCTATTCAGTAAATCTCCACGTACGAGCTGCAAATGTGGAATAATCTGTAAGAGCAGCTTTTAAACCGGTCGTATGGAGCTTGTGTCTCTATGGTTCTCATCTCTGTGGATCATTTTGTTTTAATTTACACTTTTTAAATCACAATATTCATCAAAAGAAAAAAAAAAAAGAAAATAAATGAGTCTCAATAAGACCTGACGTCGGCGTAAACGTCATGACAACAAAGCGATGCATGGTGACAAAACGCCCACTGTGACGTACATGCCCTCTCTCGTCTCCTCTCCTCTCCTCTCTCCTCTCTCGTCTCCTCTCTCATCTCCTCTCTCCTCTCTCGTCTCCTCTCTCGTCTCCTCTCTTGTCTCCTCTCTCGTCTCCTCTCTCCTCTCCTCTGTCGTCTCCTTTCTCGTCTCCTCTCTCCTCCTCTCTCCTCTCTCATCTCCTCTCTCCTCTCTCGTCTCCTCTCGTCTCCTCTCTCCTCTCCTCTCTTGTCTCCTCTCTCGTCTCTCCTCTCTCGTCTCCTCTCTCCTCTCCTCTGTCGTCTCCTTTCTCGTCTCCTCTCTCCTCTCTCGTCTCCACTCTCGTCTCCTCTCTCCTCTCTCGTCTCCTCTCTCATCTCCTCTCTCCTCTCTCGTCTCCTCTCTCGTCTCCTCTCTTGTCTCCTCTCTCGTCTCCTCTCTCCTCTCCTCTGTCGTCTCCTTTCTCGTCTCCTCTCTCCTCCTCTCTCCTCTCTCATCTCCTCTCTCCTCTCTCGTCTCCTCTCGTCTCCTCTCTCCTCTCCTCTCTTGTCTCCTCTCTCGTCTCTCCTCTCTCGTCTCCTCTCTCCTCTCCTCTGTCGTCTCCTTTCTCGTCTCCTCTCTCCTCTCTCGTCTCCACTCTCGTCTCCTCTCTCCTCTCTCGTCTCCTCTCTTGTCTCCTCTCTTGTCTCCTCTCTCGTCCTCTCTCCTCTCTCGTCTCCTCTCGTCTCCTCTCTCGTCTCCTCTCCTCTCCTCTCTCCTCTCTCGTCTCCTCTCGTCTCCTCTCTCGTCTCCTCTCCTCTCCTCTCTCCTCTCTCGTCTCCTCTCTCGTCTCCTCTCTCGTCTCCTCTCTCGTCTCCTCTCTTGTCTCCTCTCTCGTCTCCTCTCGTCTCCTCTCTCGTCTCCTCTCTCGTCTCCTCTCTTGTCTCCTCTCTCGTCTCCTCTCTCGTCTCCTCTCCTCTCTCCTCTCTCGTCTCCTCTCTCGTCTCCTCTCTCGTCTCCTCTCTCGTCTCCTCTCTCCTCTCTCGTCTCCTCTCTTGTCTCCTCTCTCGTCTCCTCTCTCCTCTCTCCTCTCCTCTCCTCTCTCGTCCTCTCTCCTCTCTCGTCTCCTCTCTCCTCTCTCGTCTCCTCTCTCGTCTCCTCTCTCGTCTCCTCTCTCCTCTCTTGTCTCCTCTCTCGTCTCTCCTCTCTCGTCTCCTCTCTCCTCTCCTCTCCTCTCTCGTGCTGCTCTAGTGTGATGTGCCTCTGTCCATAGGGGGCGCTGCAGCATGCGGCGCTTTGTTGTGCAACGTCCTAAATGTGGAGAACAGGTTTGATTAAAGACTGAACAGCTGAAAGGTCCAGCTCAGATTCATCAGAGTGAATTTGTGAGGAACGAGGGATTAAAAGAATTAAGACAGAGAGAGAGGGAGAGGAGGGACGGAGAAAGAGAGGGAGAGAGGAGAAAGTGAGGGAGAGATGGAAGGAGAGAGGAAAGAAGGGAGAGAGAGAATATAACAGAGAATATAACATTTTCAAAACAATTAAACAGTGATCAAAATATGTGATTTCTTATAGTTAATACCCCACAGAAGTAAATACCTCCTCTTTAATACCCTGTAGGAGTAAATACCTCCTCTTTAATACCCCGTAGGAGTAAATACCTCCTCTTTAACTCGTTGTCAGGAGTCTTACATAACAAACTTGACTCTGACCTTGAGTTTCCGTGATGTTCTTTCTCTCGTCTCGGATCGTCCTGGATCCCGTGTGAGCGAGACCCTGGATTCACTTTTCTTTTTCCTCAAGTCACTCTGAGATATTTTTAGACGAGCGTCGAAGTTGAAGATTTAATTGACACCCGCCGCTAGCTAGCTCTCCCAAAAACCCAAAACGGTGCAACGTAGCATCACAGATCTGAGGAGCAGAGCCGCGGAAATCAGGTCGAGTTTCACTGGTGTGTTTGAGCTGGAACGAAACGAGTGAAGAGCAGACGGAGAATACTCCAGAATATTTAAAGACCTCTACTTTACCTCTGTGGGGTATTAAAGAGAGGGTATTTATCTCTATGGGGTATTAAAGAGAGGGTATTTACTTCTGTGGGGTATTAAAGAGAGGGTATTTATCTCTATGGGGTATTAAAGAGAGGGTATTTATCTCTATGGGGTATTAAAGAGAGGGTATTTATCTCTATGGGGTATTAAAGAGGAGGTATTTACTTCTATGGGGTATTAAAGAGGAGGTATTTACTTCTGTGGGGTATTAAAGAGGAGGTATTTACTTCTGTGGGGTATTAAAGAGGAGGTATTTACTTCTGTGGGGTATTAAAGAGGAGGTATTTACTTCTGTGGGGTATTAAAGAGGAGGTATTTACTTCTGTGGGGTATTAAAGAGGAGGTATTTACTTCTGTGGGGTATTAAAGAGGAGGTATTTACTTCTACGGGGTATTAAAGAGGAGGTATTTACTTCTGTGGGGTATTAAAGAGGAGGTATTTACTTCTACGGGGTATTAAAGAGGAGGTATTTACTTCTACGGGGTATTAAAGAGGAGGTATTTACTTCTGTGGGGTATAAACTGCGCCCCCTGTAGGGAGTAGGGAGCGACTTATACAATGCTACACAGAGTAAAACATGTAAAAACAGTAGAAATAATACAGAATGTGGCATTAAAAATGAGCCAGAGTCCGTGTTTTTTCTAAGGATGCCTTTATTAAAGTCCACAGCGTGCGCTAACCGTTCACGTCTAGAAAAAGAACAACAGTCATCCATTCATCCTGTGGAAATCAAATCAAAAAGGAGTAAAAATGGATATATTTATTTGATTATTTAAAGCTTAAAATCCCTTAAAAACCAGAAGGGACCCTGAAGGATGCTGTGTGTGGAGTGTGTGGAGTGTGTGGAGTGTGTGGAGTGTGTGGAGTGTGTGGAGTGTGTGGGGTGTGTGGAGTGTGTGGAGTGTGTGTGGAGTGTGCGGAGTGTGCGGAGTGTGTGGAGTGTGTGGAGTGAGTGTGGAGTGTGTGGAGTGTGTGGAGTGTGTGGAGTGTGTGGAGTGTGTGGAGTGTGTGGAGTGTGTGGAGTGTGCGGGAGTGTGTGGAGTGTGTGTGGAGTGTGCGGAGTGTGCGGAGTGTGTGGAGTGTGTGGAGTGAGTGTGGAGTGTGTGGAGTGTGTGGAGTGTGTGGAGTGTGTGGAGTGTGCGGGAGTGTGCGGGAGTGTGTAGAGTGAGTGTGGAGTGTGTGGAGTGTGTGTAGTGTGTAAGAGTGTGTGGAGTGTGTGGGGTGTGTGGAGTGTGTGGAGTGTGTGGAGTGTGTAAGAGTGTGTGGAGTGTGTGGGGTGTGTGGAGTGTGTGGAGTGTGTGGGGTGTGTGGAGTGTGTGGAGTGTGTGGAGTGTGTGGAGTGTGTGGGGTGTGTGGAGTGTGTGGAGTGTGTGGGGTGTGTGGAGTGTGTGGAGTGTGTGGAGTGTGTGGAGTGTGTAAGAGTGTGTGGAGTGTGTGGGGTGTGTGGAGTGTGTGGAGTGTGTGGAGTGTGTAAGAGTGTGTGGAGTGTGTGGGGTGTGTGGAGTGTGTGGAGTGTGTGGAGTGTGTGGAGTGTGTGGGGTGTGTGGAGTGTGTGGAGTGTGTGGGGTGTGTGGAGTGTGTGGAGTGTGTGGAGTGTGTGGAGTGTGTGGAGTGTGTGGAGTGACTGGAGTGTGTGGAGTGTGTGGAGTGTGTGTGGAGTGTGTGGAGTGTGTGTGGAGTGTGTGTGGAGTGTGTGGAGTGTGTGTGGAGTGTGTGTGGAGTGTGTGGAGTGTGTGTGGAGTGTGTGGAGTGTGTGTGGAGTGTGTGTGGAGTGTGTGGAGTGTGTGTGGAGTGTGTGGAGTGTGTGGAGTGTGTAGGGGTGTGTGTGGAGTGTGTGGGGTGTGTGTGGAGTATGTGGAGTGAGTGTGGAGTGTGTGGAGTGTGTGGAGTGAGTGTGGAGTGTGTGGAGTGAGTGTGGAGTGTGCGGAGTGTGTGGAGTGACTGGAGTGTGTGGAGTGTGTGTGGAGCGTGTGGAGTGTGTGTGGAGTGTGTGTGGAGTGTGTGGGGTGTGTGGAGTGTGTGTGGAGTGTGTGGAGTGTGTGGAGTGTGTGGGGTGTGTGGAGTGTGTGTGGAGTGTGTGGGGTGTGTGGAGTGTGTGGGGTGTGTTGAGTGTGTGGAGTGTGTGGAGTGTGTGTGGAGTGTGTGGAGTGTGTGGAGTGTGTGGAGTGTGTGTGGAGTGTGTGGAGTGTGTGGAGTGTGTGGAGTGTGTGGAGTGTGTGTGGAGTGTGTGGAGTGTGTGTGGAGTGTGTGGAGTGTGTGGAGTGTGTGGAGTGTGTGTGGAGTGTGTGGAGTGTGTGGGGTGTGTGTGGAGTGTGTGGAGTGTGTGGGGTGTGTGTGGAGTGAGGGGTGGTGGGCAGCCAGGAGAGCGACACAAACCTAAAACGTGATGATGTTTAGATTTTTATATTTTGCATCAACTGTGGAAAATAAACTGACACATGAACTAAAAAAAAGTATATTTATACGTTTTACCGTTCACGTTTTACCCTCCATGTTTCACCAACAAGCTAACGCGACATTACACAACGCAGCTAGCTAACTTTAGCGTTAGCAGCTACAGTTTTAGCCTGATTTGAAATGCTTCAGTTAGTGGATTCCAGGTGGATAACTTCATTTGTTTTCCATAATAAACACGTATGTGATTTGAGGTTATTCGTGTTTTCCACTTCCTGTTTATAGGCGACATTTTGAGGACTTTTCAGCTTTAAAAAATGAAATATTTAGTTTTGAATTCATCCTCTGTAACCCACGGATACGACGTGAAACTCCAGTTTGTCCACACACACATGATTTTAAGTGATTCACACAGACTGTTTGTATAAATGGACGTAGCTAACCTGCTAGCTGCTGCGCTCCAAACAGGAAGTGATCATAAATGCACTTCCTGCTCCATCGACTCTGGCTCCAATTCACATTCTATTGAAAAACCGACTCATCATTCTGGTCTTAAATGTTCGTATTAACCCTCTACATGATCCTGGGGTTTTTATTTCACTATTGTGTCTGTAAATCAAGATCTGAACATTAATAACAGACAAATCAGGCGTCTTCTTTCCCTGAGGTCGCTCCTGTTAGCGTTAGCAACAGGTTTAGCATCGATTAGCTTCATTTGGAGCTGAACGCTGTGGGTGACGTCACTCAGTCCACTTCTTTACACAGTCTGTGCTTATTCATGTTTCCAACTTCCCTTTTCACCCTTAAAAAAGACAAAATATTTACTTTTGAATTGTTAATCGCCACGGCAACAGCGCTAACCGTTTACCACTGAAACCCACGGATACAATGTGACGTTTTCAGTTTGTCCTGGTTCACTTCGTTTTTCAAATTTTGTTGCAACGAAACGCCAAAGCTAATGTGTTATTAGTCTTGTACAGGGACGTCCAGAAATTAAAACGGTTTCAATTTATTTATTCCCCAAAGCTCAAAATGCTCTGTTCCACCTTGTGATGTCATCAAGTGGGAGTTTTCAACCATTTCAACAGCTCCTTTTCCCTTTAGTTCAGTTGCTGATTGTCAGTTACTCCAGGAGCTGAAATGATCCAGATGATTCTATAAATGAAGGTGTGTGGAGTTTAAAAACACAGTGGAGCACTTCCTGTATCACATGATGACATCACAAGGTGGAACAGAGCGTTTCCAGTGTGTAAATCTGCATGTTTTGTGCGTTAAATGTGTGCGAATGAAACAAAACACGACTCCAGGACATTAGAACGGATCAGAAAAGGCCTTTAACGCCGCTGTCACGTTAAAGTGCAGTACTCCCGTCGTCCACAGCGGGGGCGCTCTTCTCTCGCGGCGCCGCAGCCATAAACACGGCGAATACACTTGAAACTTACAGTGATTTTTACGAGCCCCTACGGAAAACCACGTCAATACCATTTCATTTACTTCCAACACAACTCCCCCCGTTCAGCTCGTGTCTCTCACCCCAGACCCCCGCTTTAATGTTCCGCACTGCAAAAAAAAAACTTTAAAGTGGAAATAAACTCCAAATCCACTTTATTTCACGACTAAACTGCGTGTACATGATGTTTGAACAGCGTTATCTACTGTTCTTAGTCAAATTTAGTACAAAATACACGTAAATGTGCAGATTTCTGGTCCAAAAACGTCGAAATCTGAGAAGCCTCTGTGATTTCAAGTAGCTGGTGACATCACAAAACACTGTCCCGATTACAGCCAGCCTCCCGCGTCCAGACTACGCCCCTCGTTACTCTGAAAAAAACGCACTCGGAGTTGTGTTTTTCATTCGTATTTAGGCTGAGTTCTTCTCTCAAACTGAAAACACTCTGTTCCACCTTGTGATGTCATCATGTGGCGATACAGGAAGTGCTCCGCTGTGTTTTTAAACTCCACACACCTTCATTTATGGAATAATTTGGATCATGGTGGAAGAGGTGGAGGAGGTGGAGGAGGTGGAGGAGGAGGTGGAGGAGGTGGAGGAGATGGAGGTGGGGGTGAGGAGGGAGGGTGGGGGTTAAAAAGGCCCAGGAGACGGAGAGATGCCAATACACGTCCAATCAGCCTGATGGACGACCAGAGACAGAGAGGACTAGACCAGGACTAGACCAGGACTAGACCAGGACTAGACCAGGACTAGACCAGGACTAGACCAGGACTAAACCAGGACTAGACCAGGACTAAACCAGGTCTAAACCAGGACTAAACCAGGACTAAACCGGGACTAGACCAGGACTAGACCAGGACTAAACCAGGACTAAACCAGGACTAAACCAGGTCTAAACCAGGACTAAACCAGGACTAAACCAGGTCTAAACCAGGACTAAACCGGGACTAAACCGGGACTAGACCAGGACTAGACCAGGACTAAACCAGGACTAAACCAGGACTAAACCAGGATCTTTTCTCCCTCCATACACTCTCTGGTCACTCCTGGAGTCCGGTCTCCGTGGTTACAGAGACACTCTGGTCACATGACCCTCGACACGACGAGGACGAGTGACTTTAACGTCACATGATTTCACTGGAGAGGAATCATGTGACGTTAAAGTCACACTCCTTTATCGATACTAAGGAATAGACTCGATACTCGATACTCGATACTGATACCACTGTGATGATATTACATGTTTAACTGTGTGTTCTGGTCCTTGTCTGTTTTCACCTCCCCCCTGTCCCCGCCCCCAGCCCAGGAAGGAGGAGGAGGAGAGGAAGGAGGAGGAGAGGAAGGAGGAGGAGGAGAGGGAGGAGGAGGAGGAGAGGAAGGAAGTAAAAGAATGAGGAGAAAGAGAGAGGAGGGAGGAAGAGAAGAGGAAAAAGGAGCAGATGGAAGACGAGGAAAGACAGAGTGTGAGTGTTGTGTTCATGTGGTCCATGTGTGTGACACTGGTGACACTTTAGCCACGCCCCGTCCAAAAGTCCTCAAAATGGCGCCCGGACAGACTCAGGTTTTATTACAGATATTTAAAGTTTCACGTTTTCTCACTTAAAATATTAAAACGTGAATAAAAAAAACTGATTCTTCTTTAAAACCCATGGTCCCTCTGGCCGCCCACGCCCTCGCCGTGGTGCTCGTGTTGTGCGTAGCGTTGTACTGATCAAACATGCATATCTTGGTAGTATAATAGTATATTTTCACCATCAGCTCATGCCGCCGCCGCCGCCGCCGCCGCCGCCTGTTCCCGAGTACAAAAATAAACGCTAAAAAATGATGAAACTACAGTGAAATTTTTCCCTTTTGAGATGAGTGTCCCAGATCGAGAAGAAGGCAACTTCACTTTACCATCAGGAAAGTACTTCAGAAACACGGCTCCCCTCAGACACGAGTTACACAAAGTACACACAAAGTACACGTAAAGTACACGCTCAAGTACACACTCAAAAGTACGCAGAGCTTTGGGTGTGTTCACGAGCTTATCTTGATTAGTTTCAGATATTTTTAACCCGTTTACATTTTACGCAGAGGTGGGAGAGTATCCACAAAGTACTGTACTCGAGTAAAAGTAACGTTACTTCAGAATACTAGTACTCAAGTAGAAGTACGAAGTAGCGGGCTAAGGTTAGCAACTGTCAGAGCGTGTCGTCTGATTTATATTGCAAACGAGCAAAGAAATACTCGAGGGAAAGGAAAAGTAGTGCAAGAAAAGTCTACTCGAGTAAAAGTATTGAAGTATGTGTTTGAAAATGTACTGAAAGAGTAAAAAGTAAAAGTATTTCTCACAGATTTTGAGTCTTTAAAGCTCCAAATGTGGTGAGTTTGATAAAGATTTGAGCTGAGTTTTGTTCAAGAGAAACAACTTAAAAAGAAAGTAAAGATATACTCTCAAATGTACTCAAGTAAAAGTAAAAAGTATCCATTTTACAATCTACTTGAGTACAGTACAGATATCTAAAATGTATGCTCAAGTGCAGTACTTTTACTTCATTACGTTCCACTGTCGTACGAGTAAGACTGCTGTTACTACTACTACTACTACTAATATTACTCAAGTAGGAGTAAAAATACGCGGCTGGAAAAGTACTCTAAAAAAGTACAATTTCTTTACAAAGTTACTCGAGTAAATGTAACTGAGTACCACCCACCTCTGACTTTAAACAAAATGAACATGGCGTAACTTTCCCGGTGTAAGGGATGTCATTACTCTGCCTGGAATGTTCCACAGTAAATTTATCTATCACCATGGAGACTGGAGGCCAAGTTACAGGTCGGATCTGTGGAGAGGCGACACCACCCAGCAAGAATACACGTTTTTGAACAATAAAAAAAGCCCACAATTTAATAAATATTATAGAGAGATATGTTTAATGCCATACAGTGGAACATTTAAGTCAAAGGATAACATCTCCATGAAAACAAACACGTGACCAGGAAAGTTCCGCAGTGAATCTTTAACAGTTAATTGATAATTGTTTGAAAAAAAAAAAAGACAAACTGAACCTGAACAAACTGGAGCTTTAAACACGCCCAGAAGTAAACGTGACCCATTGATACTTTGCAGAGACGTCACACCGGGGGAGGTTCTGCATGTATGTCTATGGCGGAATGTTCAGCGGTTGTCATGTTGACGCAACGCAACACATTAGCAAAAAAAATACTGACGAAAAAGTTGTAAAATATGTCTGAAAAAGTCAAGAAAAAGCACAAAATTGATTTAAAAAGCACATTTTCAAGAGCTTGTGATCGATCCGAGTGTTCCTGGTCCTTTTTAGGAGTTTAATTTCACAAAAAAACATGAGCGCGACTAACGGAAAAACTGTTGGCTAATGCTAGCTAGCGTGTGACGGTAATTTTGCGTCTTGTTTAACAGCACAAATCAGCTCTCGTGTTGTAGTTTTCCTCTCTTTTTGGTGCGACTGCGTTAAAACAAAGCTCGGATTAAAGCCCGAGTTGAGTGACGGCGCTTCCAGACAGAGCCGTGCCTCCTGTTAGCATCACCCTCCCCGGCGGAAAAAAAAAAAAAAGTGAAAACATCGCAAAGTAACTGACGTTTTCGATCGTGTCTGAAGGGAGCCATTTTAACAGGAACACATTCTCATTCGCCGCCATCGCACTCGCGTACTGAACGGACACAGCCACAGAGTTTTCCAGTGAAATTCCAGTGAAATTCCAGCGAAATTCCAATGAAATTCCAGTATAATTCAGGAAGAGCAGAAAGAGAAGCCGGAAATATCAGAGGCAACTCAAACAGAAGCAAACACAGTCATTTTTAAATAGAAAAGTCAAAATTATTATTGTGTTGATATTGAAGTCGCTTTAAGATCAGACGAGACGATCGTTTCTCATCTTATCTTAAATTATTATTATTATTTTATTATTATTATTATTATTATTATTATTATTATTAGTATGATTATTACTAGAAGTGTTATTCGAAGAAAAGATAGTTCCTTGGCCCTTAATGATGCAGAGAGAGAGAGTGCAGTGGATCCGTGCTGTTTTTTCAGTCCAAAAAAACCCATTTTCGGAAAAAAAACAAACAAAATCATTCCACTTAAAGGAAAAACTGGGATCAGAGTCAACGTTATTCCAATCGATCCAAATCCGATGCAAATCCCGTAAGGTTAAAGGGTGAACAAAAGCACGTGTATAGAGCTCCTCGTTTCGGAAATCCCGCTCGTTCCCATCTCAAAAAATAAAATAAAAATTAAAAAATGAAGGGGTCGTACGAGTATCCCATGCGTTTGTCGTTTTCGATGCAAGACGAGGCTAAAGTTTGACAGAAGGCAGTTGGATGTCACAGCGTTCCGAGTTGTTTACTTCCGTTAGCGTTCCCTGTAGCGCTAACGTATTTCCATATAAATCACGTCAAGGAGAGATAACGGGAGGTAACGATTAACCTCCGTGTCATGGGGTTTTGTTTGTTTTTTTTGAGCGAAAGTGCGTTAAGGTTTTAAACAAAGCTAAAGATACCGACGAAAGAAGGGGGCGGGGTTAAGACGTTTGACCTTTGAACCCGTTTAGACGTTGAGGGATGATGCGGCGGTCGACGAGCCAAACCCCGACAGCTCTGATTCTTGCATAAAAATAAGATTAAGGTGCTTTTTCAAATGAGAATCGGTTCTTTTTCGATAATACGGGGTAAAAGGTGCGTTTCAGAAAAGGCAAAGTTAACGAGGTCCCGCTTCATAAAAAACTACAACTTCGGTTCGAGCATCAACAAAGACTTCAGACTTCACAACGAGGAAATAGTTTAGAATTAAAGAGGAACTACTGTGACCGAAAGGACAGAGCTAACATGCTAACAGGAAGTGAGCATGTGCGCGCTTCCTGCTCCGTCGACTCACGAAAACGTCGCTAATCTCTCATCATTTTGGTCTTAAATGTTCGCGTTAACCCGCTCTACACGATCCCGGGGTTTTTATTTCGCCATTTCATCCGTAAAATAAAAATAACAGACCAATCCGGTACCTAGCGTTAGCAACAGGTTTGATTGACAGCGTTGCTAAGCGTCCGCTCGCCGTTAAACCAGTGATGCGGGCAGAAAGGGGCGTTACCTTCAACGGCGTCGCTCCCGATTGGCTCTTTGGTTGCTATGATACTCGCGGTCTGAACTGGGCGCCGAAATTAGCCGCTATAACCGCTAGCCTCGATTAGCTTCATTGGACTGATGATGAACGCTGTGGGTGACGTCACGCTCACTTAGTCCACTTCTTTATCCAGTCTGTGCTCATTTTATTATAATTTGCACGTTTTAATATTCATCTAAAACGACTTAATTAAAAGAAACAAATCCGCCGACGTCCGTGTTAGAAAAACCGCGACGTCCAACGGGAGCGGACGGCGCCGTGAAGTTTTCAGGATCTACGATAGCGACAAGTAAAAAGAAATTAAAACTGGAGAAGGAAGTGCGTACGTCACAGTGGGCGTGTACGTCACAGTGGGCGTGTACGTCACAGTGGGCGTGTACCTCACAGTGGGCGTGTACGTCACAGTGGGCGTGTACGTCACAGTGGGCGTGTACCTCACAGTGGGCGTGTACGTCACAGTGGGCGTGTACGAGCGGCAGTAAAAACGGGGCTAGATCGACAAAATGGCGTCCTGATAAACTTATTCATTATAATTTAAGTCTTTGTTCATGCTTTATTCATGTTAATTAAGGTGTAGTTATTATAAAACATGACCCGACACTACATATATCACTCTTATATCACTCTTAAAGGTGAACACTGTAACTTTTCTGATAGAAAGTCCACCGCCGGATTGTCTCCATGGAGATTTAAACGCCTCGCCGAGTATTTCCCACAGTGTGACGTTTAACTTTTTATGCATCTCCGTGACGACAAGCAGTTAACTCCACCCAGACACGTTACAGGTCAGATCTGTGGAGAGGCAAGCCCCATCGTCACCTGTAACAGACTCACCGAACATTCACTGTCCTTGGGCGAGACGCTCCGCCCACGCCCCGCCTCAGTGCTCTCATAGCGTTGCATCTTTTACTATTATTATTTTACTTTTTGTTGCTTTCAGATTTAATTTCTGTTGCGTTTTAAAGTGGAACTAAACACTAAATCTGTTTATTTCACCGTTAAACTGTGTAAATGGAGTTTTTAAAGAGAATTATCTACTAATCTAGTCATTTTTTGTTAACTTTAGTACAAACTCTAGGTAAATTTGCAGCTTTTTTGGTCCCAAACGGTTAAATCTTAGTGTGTGGCCTCTGTGAGTTCAAGTAGTTAGAGACATCACACAAAACTACCCTGATTACAAACACCTGGCTGCAGGGGGCGGAGTTTAAGTGTGGATATCTGTTAGATTAATCACACTGGTGCGTTTACCTCCTGACTCCGCCCCTCTTTCTCCTCCTCCCTCACTCTCCCCTTTAGTCCTCCAGACCACGCCCCTCCTCCCTTTAGTCCTCCAGACCACGCCTCTCCTCCCTTTAGTCCTCCAGACCACGCCTCTCCTCCCTTTAGTCCTCCAGACCCTGAGCCTCCTCCTCCCTCACTCTCCCCTTTAGTCCTCCAGACCACGCCCCTCCTCCCTTTAGTCCTCCAGACCCTGAGCCTCCTCCTCCCCGTCACTCTCCCCTTTAGTCCTCCAGACCCTACGCCTCCTCCTCCCTTTAGTCCTCCAGACCCTGAGCCTCCTCCTCCCTCACTCTCCCCTTTAGTCCTCCAGACCCTGAGCCTCCTCCTCCCTTTTGTCCTCCAGACCCCGCTCCTCCTCCTCCCCCTTCCTCTCCCCTTTACTCCTCCACACCCCTCCCATTTCACCACCTCTATTTGAAACGCGGTTGTGGGCGGAGTTTAGGCGTTTAGTTCCACTTTAATCACTTTCCTTTTGAACAACGAGAGAAATGGAAAGGTTTAAAAATAAGATCCTTCAACAAAAACTCGCTTTGATAAAACAGAACCAGCTTCAAAAACAACCGAACTGTCACTTTAGACTCTGCGGACGCGATGCAACGACATGAGTCTGAAGAAAACTGACATCGACATAACAGTTCATCGACTTTAAAGTGCTAGCATCATCTAAGAAGTCGTTTACTAAAGCTACGGGCTAACTACGCTATGCTAAGTACCACATACAGTCATGCCAAACACTTGTAAAGAATGGGAGAGTAAATACTTCAATGTCATGCGGTTTTTGTGATGGCGGCTACATGTCAAGGCAATAGTACGTTTCGCTATCGTTTGCTAACGCTAAAAGCTAGTCGTTTTACAATGCTAGTTAGTTTTGAACTCTGTTGAAATGAGGCGGAGACCGTTTCTCGATTAAAAAACGTACAAATAAATACTTTTTTTTCCGTTAAATGCTTAAATAGTGATCTAGAGTAACATGCTGGTGAAGTTGTCCCGATGACATCAAACTGCCTTCAGAGAAAATCCGCTAAAAATCCGATTGCGTCCATCTTTGAATCCAGGCTCCTCCCACCTCTCTCTCTGTCTCTCGCCGTTATTTTCCAAAAACAAACAAAAACAAAAGCAATAACAGTCACGTGACCCAGCCCGTCCTATAGCTGCGTCGTCACGGATTCCTCTATGACCTCGCAGCTGTCCTCCATGACATCATCACAAGGCCCCACCCACCCGCCCATTAACGATCCCCGCCCGCTTCCTGAAATTTGCTCCGCCGCCGACAACCCCGCCACCCCTTCCATCCCCATCCCGCCTCCGCCGCCCTGGAAAACGTCCTCGCTGGAATCCAAGAGCCGCGCGCTGGATTCGGACATGTTGGAAGCGCAGTGCAGCGATTGGCAGGGGCAGGGCGGGGGGCGGGGCAGGGCGGCGAGCAGGGAATCGCGTCCGTTCGTGCGGCGCGAGGGGGAAAACGCGGCGCCGATGCTGTCCACGGATCGGCCGACTTCGTGCAGGTGCGGCTCGCTTCTCGTCACGTGACCGAAATCGGCGTGTCCGTGGCTCCCCAGCGGTCGCAGCAGCCCGTCGGAAATCGTGAAGCTCGGGGAGGTTTGCAGAGGTAACGGGACGGGCGGAGCTTTGCGTTTCGATCTGGAGAACAGGTAGGACAATCGCTTGAAGGAGTCCGTTTTCCCGCCCGTGGTCGACATCTGCTGCAGCCGGCTTCGCGCTCTGGCCAGGGACGACGTGAACGAAGTCGACGCTAGCATGGTGGCCGACGTCGTGGACAGTACGTTTGTTTTCAACCCGTTGCTTTTCGGTTTTCCGTCCTCGTCTTCCTCTTCCAAACCCCATCCCAGCCCCTCATCCGGCCCGCCTGCTTTCTCCGAAGAAGGCATCCCGGAAATCGATCGCACCAACGCAGAAACGCCCAAATTAGATCCTGCTCCTGAGTCTTCCTCCAGCGGAACCATGAAGCTAACGCCTTTGGACGGTTTTTGGGATTTTTCTCCAGTTCCTCCTCCTCCAACGTCGCCGGATTCGCTGTCGTCTTCCGATGCGGTGTTGCCATCTTCTCTCGCCGTCTCGCTGGAAGAAGAGTAGTTCCTTCGCGGAGGTCGCCGGTTTCCCAGAAGGTCCAAGACTTCGTAGCGGAAACTGGAGATGTCCTGCTTCAGCTCCTAAAACGACAAACGACAGAAAATGTGTTTTTTTTTTGCTCTTTTACTGAAGTATAAGTAAAAGTATCACATGAAAAAATCGACTTAAAAGTATTAAAGTACTTGTTTTAAAGTTACTAAAGGGGAGGAGTGATGATGGAAGAGGGGCGGAGTCTGGACTAAAGGGGCGGAGTCTGGAGGTATAAGGAACAGTGTGATTGGTCTAGGATAAAAGTAAAAAGTAAAAGTATTTCACGCTGATTTTGAGTCGTTTTTAAAGCTTCAAATGTGGTGATTTTGAACAGAAACACTTAAATTGCTGTTTTTTTTTAGCTGTTTTCTTATTTGTACGTTTTTAATTTTGCTTAAACTACGATTGTGTTAAAAATAAACCCTCAGGTCTCACACAATAAGAAAATACTTTTACTTTTCAGCCCAGTTAAACATGTAGTGGAGTAGAAAGTACAGATACTGCTCTCAAATGTACTGAAGTAAAAGTAAAAAGTAAAGTGTAGATACCTCAAATGTGTACTTAAATACTGTACTACTATGTGACGGAGCTTTGAGTGTGTTGAGATTATTTTTTGTACTTTTTCAAGCAGTAAAGACTCGACAAACACACCCTGGTACAGTTAAAGACAAATATAAAACATATATTTAAATGTTTACATATTTTCTGTCACTTTCCTGAGTTTAAACGATCATGAAACTGTAAATTACATAAAGACGTTTTACTGCTGTGTTGTTATTTCTTGCTTTTTGGCCCTAATTGCTTCCTGTTCTTTGCCTCCACGCAGCGTCGTGTTCAATCAGTGACCCCATCTCTCACGGGTCAAACGCACACGACATTACATCATGAGGTGACACAAAGATTATACTCTGACACGAGACGACGGTTACACTCTGAGACAAGGCGACGGTTACACTCGGGCACGAGACGACGATTACACTCTGACACGAGGCGATGATTACACTCCGACACGAGACGACGGTTACACTCCGACACGAGACGACGGTTACACTCCGACACGAGACGACGGTTACAGTCCGACATGAGACGACGTCCAACACGAGACGACGGTTACGCTCTGACACGAGACGATGGTTACACTCCGACACAAGACGACGGTTACACTCTGATGATTACACTTCACCTGACTCTCCCCCTGAGCCCCATCAAGTTATAGAAATGTAAACAAAAACAAGCATTTTTTTCTGCTCCTCTGTCTCTGCTCCTCTGACTCTGCTCCTCTGTCTCTGCTCCTCTGTCTCTGCTCCTCTGTCTCTGCTCCTCTGTCTTTGCTCCTCTGTCTTTGCTCCTCTGACTCTGCTCCTCTGTCTCTGCTCCTCTGTCTCTGCTCCTCTGTCTCTGCTCCTCTGTCTCTGCTCCTCTGTCTCTGCTCCTCTGTCTCTGCTCCTCTGTCTTTGCTCCTCTGGTTCTCTGCTCCTTCCTCCTTCTTTCTCTGAGCGGTCCACCTCTCCACAGATCTAACCATCATCACTGGCTTGTCTATATGGCAGTATATATGTTTAATGCCATATTTTGGAACATTCCGGGCACAATATCAACTCCATGAAGAAAAGAAACTGGCAGACGCTCTTCCAGAAAAATTACAAATTACAAAAAAAACAAATGTTCTAACGCAAATGATTCTATAAATGAAGGTGTGTGGAGTTTAAAAACACAGTGGAGCACTTCCTGTATCACCACATGATGACATCACAAGGTGGAACAGAGTGTTTTGAGTTTGAGAGAAGAACTCAGCCTAAGTGTGTTTTTCTTCTCAGGACTCGGGCTGATGTTAGCTTAGCACGTTTTTGTTCTGTCCTAAATCTCCTCACACTGAAAAATACACAGAACTCGGAATGTTGTGATTTTCTCCTTATTCAAAAGCCCAAAGGAAATATTCCACTTCAAAAGCAGCACATCCCAAAACTCCAGAGGCTCCGTCCTGGGACCAGAGCAGAGCCGAGTGTCAGGAGACGAGGATTTAACAGGAAAAGAGCAGAAAAAACATCCACCAGGAGGTTTGGGAAGTTTATACGGAAGAAATATTAAGTACTACAATATATCTGAAGAGTGTGTACTGCTACGGGGTATTAAAGAGGAGGTATTTACTTCTGTGGGGTATTAAAGAGGAGGTATTTACTTCTGTGGGGTATTAAAGAGGAGGTATTTACTTCTATGGGGTATTAAAGAGGAGGTATTTACTTCTGTGGGGTATTAAAGAGGAGGTATTTACCTCTGTGGGGTATTAAAGAGGAGGTATTTACTTCTGTGGGGTATTAAAGAGGAGGTATTTACTTCTATGGGGTATTAAAGAGGAGGTATTTACTTCTGTGGGGTATTAAAGAGGAGGTATTTACTTCTGTGGGGTATTAAAGAGGAGGTATTTACTTCTGTGGGGTATTAAAGAGGAGGTATTTCTGTGGGGTATTAAAGAGGAGGTATTTACTTCTGTGGGGTATTAAAGTGGAGGTATTTACTTTTATCACAACAAAATCAGCCTGAATCCCGCTAATGAATCTACTTCTCTCAAACTGAAAACACTCTGTTCCACCTTGTGATGTCATGAGGTGATACAGGAAGTGCACCTCCCCCCCCCCCCCCCACACACGCACACACAAAGTCGTCCCACCTTAAAGTTCTCCTCGGTGAGCCCCTCGTCCGTCTTGGCGCTCCGGATCATCGCCGCCACGTACCTCTTCACCAGGCTACGGATCACTTCCTGTTTGGAGACAGTCGCCATGGTTACACGTCTGTTATAACACTGAGGTCAACGAGTCAGGATGAAACAGGGAGGGGGGCGTTTCGAGAATTACTTCTACTTTTCAGAGTACTTTTATCTCAGAGTATTTTTGCTCCTACTTGAGTACTGTTTGTATTGAAGTAGCAGTACTTTTACTCGAGTAAAAGTCCTGATTCCTCTTTTGATTTAGTTTGGATCATTTTTGGGTCTGTCTGATTGTCCTTCAACAGTTACTCTTTAAGTTACTCGAGTTGTACTTTTCCCAAATACTTTATACTTTTACTTGGATCATTTCTTGGACGACTGCTTTGTACTTCTACTTGAGTAATATTATTTGGAGTAAACATTTTATCGACTCTGTGCTGTTTCATTTCTTGTGTAATTGTTTTGAAGGAACTACTTTTTATTGGCAGAACATAAAGTAAAAGTAGTAAAGTACTGTATGTAAGTAGAGTGTAAAATGGATACTTTTACTTTTACTTGAGTACATTTGAGCGCAGTATCTGTACTTTCTATTTCAGTCGTTTCTGTTGAACAAAATTCAACTCAAATCTTTATCAAAATCACCACATTTGAAGTTTTAAAGACTCAAAATCTGTGAGAAATACTTTTATTCTTTAAGTACATTTCCTCCTGTCTCCACTGTTCTCCTTCTACACTTATCTCCTCTCCTCCTCTCTTCCTCTTCTCTTCCTCTCCTCCTTTTGTCTCCTCTCCTCCTCTTGTCTCCCCTCTTGTCTCCTCCTCTCGTCTCCTCTCCGCCTCTTGTCTCCTCCTCTTGTCTCCACCTCTTGTCTCTTCTCCTCCTCTTGTCTCCTCCTCTTGTCTCCTCTCCTCCTCTTGTCTCCACCTCTTGTCTCCTCCTCTTGTCTCTTCTCCTCTTCTTGTCTCCTCCTCTTGTCTCCTCTTCTTGTCTCCTCTCCTCCTGTCTCCTCCTCTTGTCTCCTCTCTTCTCCTCTCCTCCTCTTGTCTCCACCTCTTGTCTCCTCCTCTTGTCTCCTCCTCTTGTCTCTTCTCCTCCTCTTGTCTCCACCTCTTGTCTCCTCCTCTTGTCTCTTCTCCTCCTCTTGTCTCTTCTCCTCCTCTTGTCTCCTCCTCTTGTCTCCTCTTGTCTCCTCCTCTTGTCTCCTCCTCTTGTCTCTTCTCCTCCTCTTGTCTCCACCTCTTGTCTCCTCCTCTTGTCTCTTCTCCTCCTCTTGTCTCCTCCTCTTGTCTCCTCTTGTCTCCTCCTCTTGTCTCCTCCTCTTGTCTCTTCTCCTCCTCTTGTCTCTTCTCCTCCTCTTGTCTCTTCTCCTCCTCTTGTCTCTTCTCCTCCTCTTGTCTCCTCCTCTTGTCTCCTCCTCTTGTCTCTTCTCCTCCTCTTGTCTCCTCCTCTTGTCTCCTCCTCTCCTCCTCCTCTCCTCCTCCTCTTGTCTCCTCTCGTCTCCTCTCCTCCTCTTGTCTCCTCCTCTCCTCCTCCTCTTGTCTCCTCCTCTTGTCTCCTCTTGTCTCCTCCTCTTGTCTCCTCTTGTCTCCTCTCCTCCTCTTGTCTCCTCCTCTTGTCTCCTCTTGTCTCCTCTCCTCCTCTTGTCTCCTCCTCTTGTCTCCTCTCCTCCTCTTGTCTCCTCTTGTCTCCTCCTCTTATCTCCTCCTCTTGTCACCTCCTCTTGTCTTGTCTATTCCTCTCCTCTCCTCTTCTTGTCTCCTCCTCTCCTCTCTTCCTCTTGTCTCCTCCTCTTGTCTCCTCTCCTCCTCTTGTCTCCACCTCTTGTCTCCTCCTCTTGTCTCTTCTCCTCCTCTTGTCTCCTCCTCTTGTCTCCTCTTGTCTCCTCCTCTTGTCTCTTCTCCTCCTCTTGTCTCCTCCTCTTGTCTCCTCCTCTTGTCTCCTCCTCTTGTCTCCTCCTCTTGTCTCCTCCTCTTGTCTCCTCCTCTTGTCTCCTCCTCTTGTCTCCTCTCCTCCTCTTGTCTCCTCTCCTCCTCTTGTCTCCTCCTCCTGTCTCCTCCTCTTGTCTCCTCTCCTCCTCTTGTCTCCTCCTCTTGTCTCTTCTCCTCCTGTCTCCTCTCCTCCTCTTGTCTCCTCTCCTCCTGTCTCCTCTCCTCCTCTTGTCTCCTCTCCTCCTCTTGTCTCCTCTCCTCCTCCTGTCTCCTCTCCTCCTCCTGTCTCCTCCTCCTGTCTCCTCCTCCTGTCTCCTCCTCTTGTCTCCTCTCTTCCTCTTGTCTCCTCCTCTCCTCTTGTCTCCTTTCCTCCTCTTGTCTTTTCTCTTCCTCTCCTCCTCTTGTCTCCTCTCCTCCCCTTCCCCTCTCCTCCTCTTGTCTCCTCCTCTTGTCTCCTCCTCTTGTCTCCTCCTCTTGTCTCCTCTTGTCTCCTCCTCTTGTCTCCTCCTCTTGTCTCCTCCTCTTGTCTCCTCTCCTCCTCTTGTCTCCTCCTCTTGTCTCCTCCTCTTGTCTCCTCTCCTCCTCTTGTCTCCTCCTCTTGTCTCCACCTCTTGTCTCCTCCTCTTGTCTCTTCTCCTCCTCTTGTCTCCTCCTCTTGTCTCCTCTTGTCTCCTCCTCTTGTCTCCTCCTCTTGTCTCCTCCTCTTGTCTCCTCTCCTCCTCTTGTCTCCTCCTCCTGTCTCCTCCTCTTGTCTCCTCTCCTCCTCCTCTTGTCTCCTCCTCTTTGTGTCATTCCAAACGTTTAATTCCACTTGTTTTTCTTTTCCTTTTGTACTGTTCCGCCGTCGTCTCTTGTACTTTTACTCAAACGGGAGCGGTTCTTGCGGTTCTTGCGCCGCCGCCTCCCTCAGACGGCCCGCTCGGTGTCGATGTTGTGTTTTTGTGGCGAAGCGCTCGTCTCCGTTGGCGTTTCGGGACTAAACGGCGTGACCTGTATTGATTCGCGCGGATTCGCTCAATTCCAGGGACATTTGGTGCCGGAGAGACGGTGCCAGTCCTCCCACTCTCCACCTGTGTGCGGGCCAACCTGCCACTCTGCCAGCGCATCACAGAGCCGCGCCGCTAACCACGCCGCTAACGCCGCTAACGCCAGATACGACACACGCCAAATCGAACGCACAGCGGCCAATCAGAGCTGAGAAAAGTGAAGATGCAAATGGGTTTAGACGATGCTCCCACTCGTTTATCTCGTCACATCAGACTCACAAACAGCTCAGAATATTTGTGTTTTTGTTTTTTTGTTGTTTTTTGTTGCCTCGTTAGCTCCAGGTTTAGTTTAAAGCTGCGGATAAAACTGTCACGCTGCTTTAAGAGCTAATGCTAATGCTAGTGCTAATGTCGTGAGGGGCGGGGTCTGGAGGAGTAAAGGGGAGAGTGAGGGGCGGGGTCTGGAGGAGTAAAGGGGAGAGTGAGGGGCGGGGTCTGGAGGAGTAAAGGGGGCAAAGAAAAGTGACAATGGAGGACTAAATGGAAGAAGAGGAGACATCTAGAGGACTAAAGGGGGGGAAAAGGGCAGCGTCTGCAGGACTAAAGGGAGGAAGAGGAGTGGCATCTAGAGGACTAAAGGGGGGAAGAAGAGCTGTGTTGGAGGACTAAAGGTGGGGAAGAGGGGTGACGTCTAGAGGACTAAAGGGGAGAGTGAGGGAGGAGGATGGGCGGGGTCTGGAGAACTAAAGGGGGGAGTAGGAGTGGCCTCTGGAGGACTAAAGGGGGAGTAGGAGTGGTGTCTGGAGGACTAAATGGAGAAAGAAGGACGGAGTCTGTAGGACTAAAGAGGGGAGGGGGAGCGGCATTTGGAGGACTAAAGGGGAGAGTGACGGGCAGGGTCTGGAGGACTAAAGGGAGTAAGAGGAGTGATGTTTGGAGGAGTAAAGAGGGAAAGAGGAGTAGAGTCTGGAGGACTAAAGGGAGGAAGAGGAGTGGTATCTGGAGGACTAAAGGGAGTAGCAGGGTTGGGGTCTGGACGACAAAAGGGGAGAAAAGGGGCGGGGTTTAGAGGGCTAACAAGGTCAAGAGGGGCGGGGTTTAGAGGGCTAACAAGGTCAAGAGGGGCGGGGTTTAGAGGGCTAACAGGGTCAAGAGGGGCGGGGTTCGGAGGACTATAGGGGAAGTAAAAGGAGCAATGTGATCTGGTGGTCTAACAGGTGTCCACGCTTCAAACTCCGCCCCCTGCAGCCAGGTGTTTGTGATCTGAAACACCTGTCTGTAATCAGGCCAGTCTTTCGTGATGTCACCAGCTACTTGAAGTCACAGAGGTCACCGGAGGCGGCGCACGCTTAAGATTTAACCGTTTGGGACCAGAAAGAAAACAAAACACACACAAAAACACAACTCCAGGTCTGTTTTTGAGGAGGAAACAACAATAGAACATGGATTAAAGCTGCAAGAGTCAGTTTTGTGTCACACGGGAGCTTTAAATATCGAGCGTTTGTGATGTAACGGTCACAAAAGGTTAAAGTTCATGCAGGATTGTTAAGTTCGAAGTCGCTCTCACCTGATAATGCTGGTTTTGGATCAGGCTGTCTGCGTGTCGCTCCTGCAAAAAAAGCAAAACACAGTTACACTTTGAAACTTATAACTCCAATTTCAACTTCATAAATGATAAAGCGCCAGGCCGTGGGGTTAAAATATCGATCACGCACAAATGAGAACGAATGAACGAATGAACGAATGAACGAATGAGCGAATGAACGAATGAACTCGCCGATCGCTCTCGTCGCTGCTTCAAAATCAGATTATCGTTTCAGATTCAGCCCCCGGACGTTCACATGTGAGCGCCTCCTTCACACCGTCTGTCCCACTTTATCTGCTCCTCTACGGGGATTAATGCGTCTCGTCGCCGCTCCGTCTTGTCACCGCCGTCTCGTTTAACGGGAAACGACACGAGAAAATCCTCCAGGAGCGAAAGGATTTGAGTATTTTGAGGAGTAAAAGTGAAGCAGGAGTTAAAGGTTAAACTAAACTACGGACACGGTTTTATTTTTAAATAGAGCGGTGGAAGTGGGAGGAGTCTGGAGGAGTAAAGGGGAGGAGGAGGGAGGAGGAGGCGCAGGACCAGGAGGACTAAAGAGGAAAGTGATGGAGGAGGCGCAGGATCTAGAAGACTAAAGGGGAAAGTGATGGAGGAGGCGCAGGATCTGGAGGACTAAAGAGAAAAGTGATGGAGGAGGCGCAGGACCAGGAGGACTAAAGGGGAGAGTAATGGAGGAGGCGCAGAATCTGCAGGACTAAAGGGGAGAGTAATGGAGGAGGCGCAGGATCAAGAGGACTAAAGGGGAGAGTGATGGAGGAGGTGCAGGATCTGGAGGACAAAAGAGGAAAGTGATGGAGGAGGCGCAGGATCTGGAGGACTAAAGAGGAAAGTGATGGAGGAGGCGCAGGATCTGGAGGACTAAAGGGGAGAGTAATGGAGGAGGTGCAGGATCTAGAAGACTAAAGGGGAAAGTGATGGAGGAGGCGCAGGATCTGGAGGACTAAAGAGGAGAGTAATGGAGGAGGCGCAGGATCTGGAGGACTAAAGAGGAAAGTGATGGAGGAGGCGCAGGATCTGGAGGACTAAAGGGGAGAGTGAGGAGTCTGGAGGAGGCGCAGGATCAGGAGGACTAAAGGGGAGAGTGAGGAGTCTGGAGGAGGCGCAGGATCAGGAGGACTAAAGGGGAGAGTGAGGAGTCTGGAGGAGGCGCAGGATCTAAAGGACTAAAGGGGAGAGTGAGGAGTCTGGAGGAGGCGCAGGATCTAAAGGACTAAAGGGGAGAGTGAGGAGTCTGAAGGAGGCGCAGGATCAGGAGGACTAAAGTGTATTATCTCGTTGTTTCAGTTTGATAATTTATTTTCCGTCTTACTTCCTGTATTTTCTTCTAAACGTTGCTTGGGTCAGTGTTGCTCCCCGTGCGTCCGGTTGTTCTTATGTAACACCGGGAGCAGATGCAGATGAAGGAGACGCTCAACCTGCTGCGCCTCCTCTCACAGCTGAGGCCCGTGTTCGGAGATCCCACGGGACCTCACGACTCAATCCGCCGCACGAGACGATTTGAACGAACGCAACCGACAAATCAATTCACATTATCCTCTGTCCTGTTTCACTACTGCACATCACACCAGGTTTGTGAAGTCGTAGTGTACAGTTTTGTGTCATATTTTTGTATATTTACAGAGGATTGTCGCGTGTGACAGATCTCTAGATGACTCAAACACGCGTGGATGACTCTAAAACCTCTTCGGACGTGTTTGTGATGAGGGATAACGGCGTTAGAACATGGGACAAAGTGAAAAAAGTCGATTACACCGCACACGACCTCGCGCTTGTCGTCGTCACGCTCACATGTAACAGCCTGGTGTGAGTTTATGTGTCAAAATTATGCCGATTTATTCAATATTTGACATTTGTTCAGCAGAAGTACACACCATATTCAGTAGTTTAAAGTCTTTAGTTTAATTCACAGTTAGCGGTGCCTAAAGGGACAGAGCTGACTTTTTAACCCGGTCCCTAACATGAACTTGCCTGGTACGTATAGATTTATGTTGCTCTGTCGCGTCTTAAACCCGGTCAACTGTGATCATCCAATCAGATTTATTCATTTCAGTGACACGTGTGAAACGAAGGAGCTCATTGGTCACCTCTGATTTACAAATAAAATCACATTTATCTCACGTCAAACTAACAGAGTTTTGCAGAAATCCTCCATGTTTTTCAGACCCCTGTGATTTTTATTTTTTATTTTTTCCCTATTTTTTTTCCAGTGACATTTGGGTTATTTTTAGGTACTATGCTTGAGTTCTGAACTTTGTATTCTGTTTTTTTTATGTATTTTAAATTTTTGGGGATAATTCTGCTTCACGGTTCTGTTTCAGTATTATCGTTTACCGTCTATTTACTTCAGCAATATTCAAAATGTGTTATTGTGACAGGCCCGACTTTGAAAAGTATTGAAGAAATGTGTATTCTGCATTCGAGGCAAAACCTTAACCAAATCCTAATCCATTGTTTTATTTTATTTATTTTTTTATTTTATTTATGTTTTCCATTTTTAATTTTTTAATTTTTTAATTTAATTTTATTTTATTTCATTTCATTTTTTTTATTTTATTTTATTTCATTTTGTTTTATTTAGTTGTTATTTATTATTTTAATTTTATTTTTTTAATTACATTTTTAAGTATTTGTTTTTATTTATTTTTTATTTTTTATTTTGTTTTATTTCATTTTGTTTTGTTTTTATGTATTATTTTAATTGTATTTATTTTTTATTAATTTTTTTAAGTATTTGTTTTTATTTATTTATTTTTAATTTTTATTTTATTATTTTATTAATTTATTTATTTATCAGGGACCATGGACAAATTCATTAATCTTACAAAAGAAAAGATGATTTGTACCAGATTTAGCTGCTGGTAAAAAACACACATTTCATCACAATTAAATTATAAAACTATCAGTTCCTCATTAATATTTGCTGCTAAATACAATAAAATGTCCCCATGTCCAGCACAGTGTTTCCTACAGTTTAAACACATAAAAAACTCAATCTGTGCAGGTTTTATAGAACAAATCCATCGTACTTTTTAACCCTGTCCCTAAACTTCGTTCTCGTTTGCTAGCACTGAGCTAAATCCGCGCGGCGCATGTTAGCCGTGTAGCGAGCGCAGAGCGTCTGTGGACATCAGCCTGACAGAACACAGGGCTGAGTCACACCCCAGGGAGCGGTTTGGCAGAGACCAGCCGTGTCCTTCAGCCTCCAGCTCGCTGCTCCCAGACGCTCCGCCCGAACATAACACCGCCTCTCTG
This sequence comes from Periophthalmus magnuspinnatus, assembly GCF_009829125.3. Taxonomy (NCBI): domain Eukaryota; kingdom Metazoa; phylum Chordata; class Actinopteri; order Gobiiformes; family Gobiidae; genus Periophthalmus; species Periophthalmus magnuspinnatus. Next base: position 1,503,668 of record NC_047143.1, on the reverse strand, counting down.
CTCCGTCCAAAACATAATGTCGGGTTTTTATGAGAGACGCTGCTGCCAAACGTGCAAAAAACCCACTTTTTGTAGCTTTCTCCCATGTTATAACATCATTTCCTCATCAAAAACACGTCTGAAGAGGTTTTATATGTCGTCCATGCGTGTTTGAGTCATCTAGAGATCTGTCCCAAGCCCTGTACAAACCCTTTTTAATGTTAGATGTGAGATTCAGTACGAGGCTCCGCCCACAAGCCGACGTCACCCACGCTCCCGCACAACAAATGTCCATAAATGTACAAAAATATGACAAAAAACTGTACACTACGACTTCACAAACCTGGTGTGATGTGCAGTAGTTTCACTGGTAAATACCTCCTCTTTAATACCCCACAGAAGTAAATACCTCCTCTTTAATACCCCGTAGAAGTAAATACCTCCTCTTTAATACCCCACAGAAGTAAATACCTCCTCTTTAATACCCCACAGAAGTAAATACCTCCTCTTTAATACCCCACAGAAGTAAATACCTCCTCTTTAATACCCCGTAGAAGTAAATACCTCCTCTTTAATACCCCACAGAAGTAAATGCCTCCTCTTTAATACCCCACAGAAGTAAATACCTCCTCTTTAATACCCCACAGAAGTAAATACCTCCTCTTTAATACCCCACAGAAGTAAATACCTCCTCTTTAATACCCCACAGAAGTAAATACCTCCTCTTTAATACCCCACAGAAGTAAATACCTCCTCTTTAATACCCCGTAGAAGTAAATACCTCCTCTTTAATACCCCACAGAAGTAAATGCCTCCTCTTTAATACCCCACAGAAGTAAATACCTCCTCTTTAATACCCCACAGAAGTAAATACCTCCTCTTTAATACCCCACAGAAGTAAATACCTCCTCTTTAATACCCCACAGAAGTAAATACCTCCTCTTTAATACCCTTTTGGTCCATGTAAACACATAAATCCACTGTGATGTTTCAGCTCCTCTTTCTCCACTTCCTGTTGTCGAGGTCACATGGCTGTGATTGACAGGTGAATGAGCCAATCAGGAGCTTTGGTACAGTCTGTGGAGAGGACACATACCCCACTGTCCCCGTGTCTCACCGTGAACTCCCGCAGGTTCTCGCACTTGTGGGGGTCGTCTCCGGGGGTCTGTCCTCGCACGCAGAGCCGCGCGTGCAGCCACATGAGCAAGTACCACACGGACTTTGGACTGGGCACGATGTTAAAGGGCGGAGGCAGCGTCCCGCCTTCGTCAAAGTAACTCATCCACAACTTCGTACGAGCGAACTTCCACTCGATGTCTGCGTGGTCCTGGAGACGACACGTTCACTTTAGACGAGGACATTTATACTCCTCAAAAACACATGTCTGAGTCACTTTATTATTCGTCTGTAACATCTACAAAGATCAAAATGTGAAGGTCCACCTTGTGATGTCATCAAGTGGGACTGTTCAAGTGAACAGATCGGACTAAAGAGAGAGGAGGAGAGGAGAGTCAAGAGGAGGAGAAGAGAGAAGAGTAGGATTCTGGTGAAGGTGTGTGGAGTTTAAAAACACAGCGGAGCACTTCCTGTATCACCACATGATGACATCACAAGGTGGAACAGAGTGTTTTCAGTTTGAGAGAAGAACTCAGCCTAAATCTGTAGGTGCGTTTGTTAAACATGTGAGAATTTTACAGTTTACAATAAATGGAAAGTTTAAAAATTCTCTCTGTTATAATCTAAATAGCTGCGAGCTCGTGTTGCTAGCTTACCGTGATTAGCTCATGTTGTTAGCTTATCATGATTAACTGGTGTTGCTAACTTACTGCGTTGAGCTCGTGACGCTATCTTACCGCGATTAGCCTGTGTTGCTATCTTACCGTGATTAGCTGGTGTTGCTATCTTAACGTGATTAGCTGGTGTTGCTAGCTTACCGTGATTAGCCGGTGTTGCTATCTTACCGTGATTAGCTGGTGTTGCTATCTTACCATGATTAGCTGGTGTTGCTATCTTACCGCGATAAGCTGGTAGGAGTTGTTCATCATGGTGATTAGCCTATGTTGCTAGCTTACCGCGATGAGCTCGTGTTGCTAGCTTATCGTGATTAGCTGGTGTTGCTATCTTACCGTGATTAGCCGGTGTTGCTATCTTACCGTGATTAGCTGGTGTTGCTATCTTACCACGATTAGCCGGAGTTGCTAGCTTACCGCGATGAGCTGGTAGGAGTTGTTCATCATGGCGATTAGCATGTTGAGCAGCACCACGAGGGAGATGATGTTGTACGTTCCAAACATGGTGGCGCCGACGAACTCGGTGAACTCGTGTCTCGCTCTGACGTTTGTGACGTACAGATTCAACAGACCGAAGATCGACCAGAACAGGGACTGGAGCGTCTCGAACAGCCTGAACAGAGAACACACGGGACATGAAACTCACACTCTGCAGCTGATGTCAACAAAGAGCTCCGCGGGTGTGACGCTAGCTGGAGGCACAGCTCTGTCTGAGGCTCGATTCGACTTTAATCTGGGGTTTATTTTGGTGTAATCTGACTAAAAAGAGCTGATTTATAAGATGATTTGTGCTGTTAAACAAGTCTAACCTTACAGTCACAGGATAGCTAGCATTGGCATTAGCATTAGCATTAGCATTAGCATAAGCATTAGCATTAGCATTAGCCAGTCTGTGTAAATGAAACTCCAAAACAGAACCATGAAAACTCACGCTCCTGAAAATGTGCTGTTTAAATCCATTTTGACAGTGTTTGCTAATCTGTGCGTCCTGTCTCCATGGTAACTGCTGAACATTCCACCATAGACATACATGTAGAACATAGAACACCCCCGATATCATGTCACTGTAAAGTATCAACAACTAAGAGCTGAGCAAATATGAAAAAAAAAAGTTTCATTTGATTTTTTACTTCGCCTTTTTAACTGTAAATTGGACCAAAACTGGATAAATAAGGAAACATGATGAAGTAAATACCTCCTCTTTAATACCCCGTGGAAGTAAATACCTCCTCTTTAATACCCCACAGAAGTAAATACCTCCTCTTTAATACCCCGTGGAAGTAAATACCTCCTCTTTAATACCCCACAGAAGTAAATACCTCCTCTTTAATACCCCACAGAAGTAAATACCTCCTCTTTAATACCCCACAGAAGTAAATACCTCCTCTTTAATACCCCACAGAAGTAAATACCTCCTCTTTAATACCCCACAGAAGTAAATACCTCCTCTTTAATACCCCATAGAAGTAAATACCTCCTCTTTAATACCCCCTTTCTCTTTAAGTCTCTGATTACTTTTCGTACACTGTGGTGTTTTCGTGTCGCAGATTCAGTTCAGGTTTTTGAAGGAGTTTGATAAAAGAACAATAGAACACTGCTACAAGAACAGAAAAGAAAAGAGATAAAGAGAGAGGGAAAAGAGAACAGAAAGGGAGAAGAGAGAAGGGGGGAAGAGAGAGGGAAGAAAGATGGAGAGAAGACGGGGAGAGAAGAGAGAGGGGGAAGAGAGTAGGAGAGACGAGAGGGAGAAAGAAGAGAGGGGATAGAGAGAGGTGGAAGAGTGGGAAAGAGGAGGGGCAAGAGGGAAAAGGGGGAGAGAAGAAGAGGGAGAAGAGGGAGGGAAGAGAGGGAGAGAAGAGAGATGGAAGAGAGAGAAGAGAGAGAAAGAGAAGAGAGGGGGGAGAGGGAGAGAGAGACAAGGAAAAAGAAGAGATGGAGAGAGGGAGAGAGAAGAGAGTGGGGAGAGAGGAATGAGAAGAGAGAGGGAGAGACAAGAGAGGAAGGGGGGAGAGAGGTGGAAGAGGGGGGAAGAGAATGGGAGAGAGGGAAAAGGGGCAGAGAAGAAGAGGGAGAGAGTGGGGGAAGACACAGAGAGAAGAGAGGGAAAGAGAGGGGGGAGAAGAGAGGGAGAGAGAGGGGGAAGAGAAGATGAGAAAACGCAGAGAGTGAGAGGGGGAGAATAAAAAGATGTTGGGATAAGGCGAGAGAGAGAGAGAGAGGAGAGGGGAGAGAGAGAGAGAGAGGGTGAAAGTAGAGAGCGATGGAGGAGATAGAAAGGCGGTGGGATAAAGGGAGAGAGTGACAGAGGAGAAAAAGATGGTGAGATAAGAGGAGAGACTGAGGGAGAGGCGAGAGGAGAGAGAGAACAGAAAGATGGCGGGATAAGGAGAGAGCGGTGAGAGGAGAGAGGGGGTAATATCCAGTCCTTATGAAATATTCAGGGGCGAGTGAGTGATGTGTGCTAACGTGAGGCTAATGTCGCCGCTCACTGTTATTTAGTGTTTGTGAACAGAACGGCCTCAAACTCAATAGACCATGATGCATTGCTGCGGGAGAATGAGACCCTGCCCCAGAGACGACGGTTTATAAATGGACACGCACACGGCGCAGTACGGCGTTCAGCAAACACCGCAAAACAAGAAAAAGAAGAAAGGACTACGTTTACCATGATGCTTTGCTCCATTTAAGTACAGACAATATGAGGACGTGTGGATTTAAAGGGACATACTCCTCCTCACACACAGACCTGGAGGTGTGTTTTGTTTCACATGTTCTTCTCTCAAACTGAAAACACTCTGTTCCACCTTGTGATGTCATCATGTGGTGATACAGGAAGTGCTCCACTGTGTTTTTAAACTCCACACACCTTCATTTATATATTTTTGAGGAGGAAACAGCGTCAGAACACGACTTAAAGCTCAAGAGTCAGTCACAGTGGTCCGGCCCACTCTCTGCTTGTGTTTTATTGTGTTAAATGGACCGGGATAAAATGAATAAGAATTTGTTTAGTGTTGAAAAGGTTTAAAGAGGCCACAGTGAAAAGAGAGTGAGAACGGAGGTGAAGAGGAAGAACGACAGAACCACAGACCAGACATAACACGTTTATCTAGAGTGTGAGAGAGGGAGGGAGGGAGAGAGGGAGGGAGAGAGAGAGGGAGAGAGAGAGGGAGGGAGAGCGTGAGAGAGGGAGAGGGGGGAGGGAGAGAGGGAGGGAGAGGGAGAGAGAGAGAGGGAGGGAGGGAGAGAGGGGAGGGAGGGAGAGGGAAAGAGACAGGGAGGGAGAGCGGGAGAGAGGGAGAGAGGGAGAGGGGGGAGGGAGGGAGAGAGGGAGGGAGAGAGAGGGAGGGAGAGGGAGAGAGAGAGGGAGGGAGAGTGGGGAGAGGGAGGGAGAGAGAGAGGGAGAGGGAGAGAGGGAGGACAAAACCATAGACCAAACATAACACGTTTATCTAGAGTGTGAGAGAGGGAGGGAGGGAGGGAGGGAGGGGAGAGGGACGGAGAGAGGGAGGGAGAGAGGGGGGGAGAGAGAGGGAGGGAGAGAGAGAGAGGGAGAGGGAGGGAGAGAGGGAAAGAGAGAGGGATGGAGAGCGGGAGAGAGAGAGGGACGGAGAGAGGGAGGGAGAGAGGGAGGGAGAGAGGGAGGGAGAGAGGGAAAGAGAGAGAAATGGAGAGCAGGAGAGAGAAAGGGAGGGAGAGAGGGAGGGAGGGAGAGAGGGGAGAGAGGGAGGGAGGGAGAGAGAGGGAGGGAGAGAGGGAGAGGGGGAGAGAGAGGGAGGGAGAGAGAGAGAGAGGGAGGGAGAGAGGGATGACAAAACCATAGACCAGACATAACACGTTTACCTAGAGTGTGAGAGAGAGAGGAAGGGAGAGAGGGAGGGAGAGAGAGGCAGCAGGAGAGAGAGGGAAAGAGAGAGGGAGGGAGAAGGACAGCAAATGAGGGAGGGAGAGAGGGTGAGAGAGAAAGAGGGAGTGAGAGAGAGACGTAGAGGAGAGATAGAGAAAAGAAGAAAGAGGGAGAAAGAGAAGGAGAGAAGAGGAGAGAGAGAGGAGAGAGAGAGTGAGGTGTGAATGAGCTGCCACATTAGAAAAGTGCTAAGAGGCCGTGAAGACGAGAGGAAGAGGAGAAGAAAAACAGGATCAAGAGACACAACTCAAGACTTTAAAGACACAACTGAGTCGAGTCATAACGGCTCAAAAAACACACACTGGAGTTGTGTTTAGTTTCATTCACGTGTTTGAGTCACTTTATCATCCGTCACATCTACAAACCTCAAAACGCTCCGTTCCACCTCGTGATGTCACCGGGACGGAAAACAAACACAAACGTTTAAGGATTAAGGAGCCAAATGAGAGCCAAAAACGAGCCTGAAGGACACGAACGGGGACGAGGGGGACGAGCGACTGTGACCTGCGGGTGGCGCTGTTCCCCTCGCTCTGCAGGTGGGAGGATCAGCCACAAGAGCAGCCACTGGTCTGAAGATGAACCTTTATTTGGAGATACTTTTGTGAGACTGAACCTGTTTGAAGTTAAAAATAGACTTAACCCTCGGAGCCGTCAGACAAAGACGGAGTGAAATATGCACGAGCGATGCATAAAAGATGTGAACTTCATGGAACATTTCTGCTCTGATGTTTCCTTCTTCAGCAGAGACGGAGGAGTCGCCCGAAAATGTACTCGAGTAAAAGAACCGATACTGCAAAATAATACTTCATCTGATGTTTGTGTAAAGACGCTCACGAGACGAGTTTAAAAACACAGTGGAGCACTTCCTGTATCGCCACACGATGACATCACAAGGTGGAACAGAGTGTTTACAGTTTGCTCCTGACGCCGAGCCTGCTCCTGGTGGTCGTCTGGAGCTCGCCTCGTGGATGTGGATGTGTCGTCGCGGGTGACAGTCGCTGTTTACACACGAGCGTCATCTGGAACGTTTACCCCAGCGCCTCATTTATACACACACATATACACACACAATCACCTACACACACACACATATACACACACACACACACAATCACACACACATACACACACATATATACACACACACAATCACACACATATACACACATATACACACACCCACACACACACACACAATCCTCTTGTCTCCTCTCCTCCTCTCTTCTCCTCCTCTTGTCTCCTCCTCTTGTCTCCTCCTTGTGTCTCCTCCTCTTGTCTCCTCCTTGTGTCTCCTCGTCTTGTCTCCTCCTCTTGTCTCCTCCTCCTCTTGTCTCCTCCTCTTGTCTCCTCTCCTCCTCTCTTCTCCTCCTCTTGTCTCCTCCTCTTGTCTCCTCCTTGTGTCTCCTCCTCTTGTCTCCTCCTTGTGTCTCCTCGTCTTGTCTCCTCCTCTTGTCTCCTCCTCCTCTTGTCTCCTCCTCTTGTCTCCTCCTCTTGTCTCCTCTTGTCTTCTCTCCTCCTCTTGTCTCCTCCTCTTGTCTCCTCCTCTTGTCTCCTCTCCTCCTCTTGCCTCCTCCTCTTGTCTCCTCCTCTTGTCTCCTCTCCTCCTCTTGCCTCCTCCTCTTGTCTCCTCCTCTTGCCTCCTCCTCCTCTTGTCTCCTCTCCTCCTCTTCACCTCCTCTTGTCTCCTCTCCTCCTCTTGCCTCCTCCTCTTGTCTCCTCCTCTTGTCTCCTCCTCCTCTTGTCTCCTCTCCTCCTCTTCACCTCCTCTTGTCTCCTCTCCTCCTCTTCTCCTCCTCTTGTCTCCTCTCCTCCTCTTGTCTCCTCTTGTCTCCTCTCCTCCTCTTCTCCTCCTCTTGTCTCCTCTCCTCCTCTTGTCTCCTCTTGTCTCCTTTCCTCCTCTTCTTCTCTTCTCCTCTTTCTCCTCTCCTCCCCTTGTCTCCTCCTCTTGTCTCCTCTCTCTTTAGTCTGACCCGTTCACTTATAAACTCCCACTTGATGACATCACAAGGTGGAACGTCACATTTTGATCTTTGTCGATGTAACAGACGAATAATAAAGTGACTCAAACATGTGAATGACACAAACACAACTCCAGTGTGTGTTTTTGACGCACAAACAGTATTAAACCCTGGATTAAAGCTCACATGAGTCACTTTTGCGCAGCACTGGACCTTCATGTTCTTATCTTAAAGCTGAAACGGGCTCTGACCTTTGAAACGCGTCGTCACAGTTCAGACTCGACTCTACAGAGACAGTTGACGTCTCTGGTTTTGTCACAGACTGGAGACAGAGGACGTCCCATCTCAGCGGGGTTTGCTCTAGCGCCCCCTGGCTGCTACACTCTGGGGGCTTCAGATTTCACAACGAGAAACCAGAACAAACCAGAAGAAACGCACGTCCCACACATCCCTGAGCACAAGTCGCACCTTTTTCCACGGTTTGTCGACTTATCTGTGAAATTATTAAAATAAATAACGTCACATGTGGGTTATTGTCACCGTGACGACCACACGAGGGCGCTCTAGACGCGGCGCTTCATCGACCAAGTTCTTCAGAAGCTAATTTTTCATTTGGAACAATATTATAAATGTTTAGTTTATCATAAGTCTTTAAGGCACATGTGTCAAACTCAAGGCCCGGGGGCTAAATGCGGCCCGTCATGTCATTTTATGTGGCCGCGACAAGGTAAATTTAAATGTTGGACTGTCTTAAAATGTCAGTTTATCAGGAGTTACGCAGTTTTGCTGATGTGGCCCTCGGTGAAATTGAGTTTGACAGCCCTGCTTTAAGGTCACGAAAACTACTTCCTGTTTTCTGGTTTAGCCTTTTACGCTAATGCTAAGTCTTACCCAATATTTAAGAAACGTTTGAAAAGTAAAATATAAAGTTTATGTCATATTTGTTTGTTCTATGGTGTGAAGTGTGATGATGAAGTAAGACCCCAGTAAACATCAGTGAAAACAACTCTGTGTCTCTGCGAACGAGCCGCACATGTTACGTTAGTGTAGCGTAGCTGATTAAACGTTAATATCTTACATAAACGTATCGGACAGTTCGTTGTCTATGTGTTACGTTAGCGTCTTTTATTCTTATTATTGTAACTCGCCTTTAAAATAAAATGTCTGTTCTTGGTCTTGGATTTTGGAAAATACATTTTCCCCAAAAAATGCGACTTATATGTGTTTTTTTTTCTTCATTTTTGTGCATTTTTTGGTGGTGCGACTTATACTCCAGAGCAACTTTTATATGTTTTTTTTATTTTTTTTTAAAATTATTATTATTGTGCATTTTTTGGCTGGTGCGACTTATATTCCAGAGCAACTTTTATATGTTTTTTAAATTTTTTTTATTATTATTGTGCATTTTTTGGTGGTGCGACTTATACTCAAGAGCAACTTTTATATATATTTTTTTAATTCTTATTATTTTTGTGAATTTTTTGACTGGTGCGACTTATACTCCAGTGCAACGTATATATATATAAATAATTTTTTTTTTTTCTTCATTATTTAGCATTTTCTGTCTGCTGCAACTTTTATGATTTTTTTTTTTTTTTTTTTGTATTATTATTATTATTATTATTATTGTGTGTTTTCTGGCTGGTGCGACTTATACTCCAGAGCGACGTATATTCCTCTAAAATCCGGTTTGTTTGAGTATTTTAAAAGGATTGTAACAGGTCTAGAGTTTTGTCACGATAATAAAATTTCAAACTTAATTTCGATACTAAGGAATAGACTCGATACTCGATACCGATTCTGATTCCACGTTGATGATAAATAAAAACGCTCTTTCTTTAGTCAATACTTGTTCTGATAAAGCTCAACATCATCCTAACGCTTCAGGAGACGTCCATTTCTGTCGTGTTTGTTGTTTTTTTTCAGTATCGGGGCAGCGGAGGCTCTAGTTCGTCCTGTTGTTGTGTCCTTGGGCAGCACACTTCACTCGTTTAATGACAGTAGAGAGTGATTGGACGTCAGATCACATCAGTCTCCTCCGGGAGCAGCAGAGCGAGCAGCGACACGAACATGGATCGATAACGCTGGAGATGATTAAGTGACGTCTCAGAGTTCTGTTTAAGACTGAAGTGTTTGTTTTATTATGTCAATTAAAAAAATAAAACAAATTCATTAAAATAAAACTGTGTCTGAGCAGATTCCACTGCAGTAAATGGTAAAAAGTCACATTTTTTTGGTGTTTTAAAACTAGAGTTCTTCCCCCTTTACTCTCTCTCTCATCTCTCCCTCCTCTCCCCCCCTCTCTAATTTATCCCTTCTCTCCTCTCCATCTCTTCTCCTGCTGCTCTTCCCCCTTTCCTCTCTCCTCTCTATCCTTCCTGTCTTCCCCTCTTTCTCTCTACCTCTTTCTATCCCTCCTCTCTTCCCCTCTTTCCTCTCTCTCTGTCTGACCCCTCGCTGTCTCGTGTCTCTCCTTTCTTCCCCATTTTTCCTCTCTCTCTCCTCTCTGTCTGTTCTCCCTCCTCTCTCCCTCCTCCCTCCCTTTCTCCCCCTCTTTCCTCCCTCCCTCTCACTCCCTCTCTTCCCTCCTCTCTCCCTTCCTCCCTTCTCCCCCCCATCTCCCTCCTCCCTCCCTCCCTCTGTTCTGTTTCCCCCTCTCTCCCTCCTCCCTCCCTTTCTCCTCCTCTTTCCTCCCTCCCCCTCTTCTTATCTCCCTTCTTCTCTTCTTACGTGAATCAAATCTGATCAACGGCTCATTTCTTTGCACCGATCTTGCTTCAGTTCAGACACCGATTTCGATACTTTATCTTAAACCCGATACCGACCGATACTCAAACGAGTCTTCAAACTATTTCCTTAAAACAAAAAGTTAAACGAGACCAAACTGACCAACTACAACTTCCTCCGACAGTAAACAGTAGAAACAAACCGATATTTACCATTTTTAGCGTATGGGCGATCGGCTTTAAACCTCCAGCACAGACCGATATTTTCTTTTGCTCGATCTGCTGCCCAAAAAAGTCCAGATAAAACTTTACTTGAACGTTTTAGCCGTTCTCTTATGGGTTTGTAGTAAAAACGTAAAAAAAAAAAAGTTAAAAAAATGACAAAATTTGAGGAAAATAATCAAAATCTACAGAAAAATATTGGCAGAGCTTATCGATTATCAGTTTCTCTGGATTCTTAATGATCGGTATCGGCAACGGCCACGAAAGAATTAGAAGAATTGGTCGATCTTGGATAAATAGTCTTTTATTACATCGATGTTTTTGTCCAACGGAACCGATTTTTGGAAGTCGATATCTGGTGCAGTATCGACACCGATATCGGACACCAGTTTGAGATCGGTGCATCTTTAATGTCAACCACAAACTGCTTAAAAAACGATTTTACGAAGAAAATAACGTGAAAAGATCCGGCGTTTAATCTCCGCGTGTCACAAAAATATTGACAGAAAAATCCAAGATGGCTGACGGCGCAGCTTCCTCCTCCGCTCGCTCTCCGCCTCCTCCGTAATTACAAACGTATTGATTCCCGCCGCTCGTCCCAAACATTTCTCTGGTGTTCCGGCGCCTCGTGCGGTTCGGCTCGCTCTCCCCGCGTCATCGCTCCTGCTCTGATCCGATCGATACCACGACGATAACGCCATTATCTAAAAACAACATGGCCGCCCATCCATCGCGTTTTGGACGAGTCGGCGCTTCCCTCAGCAGAGCCGCGTCTCCGCAGCTCCGAGCGGGAAAGACGACGCCGACTTCTCTGTTTCGTTCGCACGTGTTTGAGAAACGATTTAAAAATGAGTCTGTTACATCTGCAAAGAGAAAAAAGGGACGTTCCACCTCGTGATGTCATCAAGTGGGAGTTTGTAAGTGAACAGATCAAACTAAAGAGGAGACAAGAGGAGACAAGAGGAGGAGAGGAGACAAGAGGAGGAGACAAGAGGAGGAGAGGAGACAAGAGGAGACAAGAGGAGGAGAGGAGACAAGAGGAGGAGAGGAGACAAGAGGAGGAGAGGAGACAAGAGGAGACAAGAGGAGGAGAGGAGACAAGAGGAGGAGAGAAGACGAGAGGAGACAAGAGAAGGAGAGGAGACAAGAGGAGGAGAGGAGACAAGAGGAGACAAGAGGAGGAGAGGAGACAAGAGGAGGAGAGGAGACAAGAGGAGGAGAGGAGACAAGAGGAGACAAGAGGAGGAGAGGAGACAAGAGGAGGAGAGGAGACAAGAGGAGGAGACAAGAGGAGGAGAGGAGACAAGAGGAGACAAGAGGAGGAGAGGAGACAAGAGGAGGAGAGGAGACAAGAGGAGGAGAGGAGACAAGAGGAGACAAGAGGAGGAGAGGAGACAAGAGGAGGAGAGGAGGCAAGAGGAGGAGAGGAGGCAAGAGGAGGAGAGGAGACAAGAGGAGGAGAAAAGAGGAGGAGAGGAGACAAGAGGAGGAGTCAAGAGGAGGAGAGGAGACAAGAGGAGAAGAGGAGACAAGAGGAGGAGAGGAGACAAGAGGAGGAGACAAGAGGAGGAGAGGAGACAAGAGAAGGAGAGGAGACAAGAGGAGGAGAGGAGACAAGAGGAGGAGAGGAGACAAGAGGAGGAGAGGAAACATGAGGAGGAGAGAAGACGAGAGGAGACAAGAGGAGAAGAGGAGACAAGAGGAGACAAGAGGAGGAGAGGAGACAAGAGGAGACAAGAGGAGGAGAGGAGACAAGAGAAGGAGAGGAGACAAGAGGAGGAGAGGAGACAAGAGGAGACAAGAGGAGGAGAGGAGACAAGAGAAGGAGAGGAGACAAGAGGAGGAGAGGAGACAAGAGGAGACAAGAGGAGGAGAGGAGACAAGAGAAGGAGAGGAGACAAGAGGAGAAGAGGAGACAAGAGGAGACAAGAGGAGGAGAGGAGACAAGAGGAGACAAGAGGAGGAGAGGAGACAAGAGAAGGAGAGGAGACAAGAGGAGGAGAGGAGACAAGAGGAGACAAGAGGAGGAGAGGAGACAAGAGGAGGAGAGGAGACAAGAGGAGGAGACAAGAGGAGGAGAGGAGACAAGAGGAGGAGAGAAGACGAGAGGAGACAAGAGAAGGAGAGGAGACAAGAGGAGGAGAGGAGACAAGAGGAGGAGAGGAGACAAGAGGAGGAGAGGAGACGAGAGGAGACAAGAGGAGGAGAGGAGACAAGAGGAGGAGAGGAGACGAGAGGAGACAAGAGGAGAAGAGGAGACAAGAGGAGACAAGAGGAGGAGAGGAGACAAGAGGAGACAAGAGGAGGAGAGGAGACAAGAGAAGGAGAGGAGACAAGAGGAGGAGAGGAGACAAGAGGAGACAAGAGGAGGAGAGGAGCCAAGAGGAGGAGAGGAGTTTTCCAGTGAACTCCTCCTTTTCCCTTTAGGTCTGTGTGTGACGCCTAAATATGTATAAAAAGTGTAAAACTTTATCTGAACATTTTAAAACACACGGAGAGACAAACAACAAAGAGGAGACCAAAAACCCTTTGTCCCAGGACGTCAGCCCCCTGTGCCCCCCCCGTCCACGCCCCCTGGACACGCCCCCTGGACACGCCCCCTGGACACGCCCCTGGACACGCCCCTGGACACGCCCATGGACACGCCCCTGGACACGCCCCTTGACTCACGTGGAGAAGGCGTTGTTCTGCCGCTCGCACCGGATTCCTTTACAGTTGTTCGGTTCTTCGGCCGCCGTCGTCTCGTAGTAAAAGTACAGTTGGTTCAGGCCGTTCGCAAACGCCAACAGCACCTGCACAGAGCGCACGCCAGGTTTATACTCCTGTGTGTTATCACCATGGAAACAGGGCGGACGTTACGCTAACATGTGATTTTATGCTAATTACCATGGTAGAAAAACACATCATATAAAATATTTAAATATATTTATATTTATTTATTATACATATTCAAAGCAAGAAATAGTCATGCTAGCTAGCTCACTGCACCTCAAAGCTAACAGTCGCTTTTATTAAAATCAGAAAACAAAATAAACAACATATTAAAATTAAAATTAAATAATCTAAAGACTACGTGATTGTTTTTATATACAGAATACTTCAGTTTGTGGCGTTGTTTTAATATTTATTATCTCTCATAGTTAGCATTAGCATTAGCATTAGCATTAGCATTAGCATTGAGACACAAACTTGTCTCTTTCTAAACACAGAAGCGTCTCAGGTGAAGTATTTGATTTGTGTCGTGTTTAACATCAGTGACGTCCACCTGCAGCTCCCTGTCCACTGTGTGACCCTGACCTCTGACCTCTGACCTCTATAAAGCATTTTAACATCCACAAACCAGAAGGTAAAACTGTTGCACTGTTAGCATGCTAGTTTTTTGCAGCTTTTTCTCTGTGTTTTTATAAAGAGCTCTACAAATAAACCGTGATTAATTGATACATTTTGATTGAAATTTTGATGTCGTCATTAAAATTAATTCTAACTGGGGGCACTGCTCTGTCTGAGGCTTTGTTAGTGTTTAAAATGACTTGGTTGGAACTGCACCAAATGATCTGAACTGTGACGTTAAACAAGTCCCTCTCAAATAACATGACAGTCACAAGCTAGCATTAGCATTAGCATTAGCATTAGCCAACAGTTTTTCAGTTTGTCGCTCTCGCCCTTTTGTGTAAAATCAAACTCTTAAACACGACCCGAGGCTCCTGAACACGAGCTCTTTAAATCCGTCTGGTTTGTTCGCTCATGTGTGCATTGTGTCGCCACGGTAACTGCTGAACATTCCACCATACACATCCATACACGCAGAGCGATCACACAGGCGTAGTTGTGGGAGGAGTCAGTGGCGTTACCAAACAGTAGATGAAGAGGAACTTGAGGATGTCCAGGACCATCCGGCCCAGTGAGATCTGCAGAGGGCCCAGGTGAGAGTTCGCCGTGAACAACGAGATCAGACGCAACGAGCTAAAGATGTTAGCGATAGCAAACAGAGCCTCCGCGATCAGCGTCGGGTGCCACATCTCCCACTCCTCACGGGGGCGCGACGAGTTGTACTGGAGGGAGGGGGGGAGGGAGGGGAGAAGAGGGGGGGGGGTGAGAGAGGGAGTGAGAGGGAGGGAGGAAAGAGGGGGAAAAAGGGAGGGAGGAGGGAGAGAGGGAGGGAGGGGGGAGATGAGAGAGAGGGGGGAAGAGAGGGAGGGAGGAGGGAGAGAGGGGGAAACAGAAGAGAGGGAGGGAGGGAGGAGGGAGATGGGGGGAGGGAAAGAAGGGAGAGAGGAGGGAAATGAGAGAGGGGGAGGGAGGGAGGGAGGGAGAGAGAGGAGGAGACAGAATAGAGGGAGAGAGGAAAGAGAGGGAGCGAGTAGGGAGGGAGAGAGGGGGACAGAGGAGGTAGAAGAGAGAGAGGAAAGAGGGGGAGAGAGGAGGAGAGGGGAGGGAGAACAGACAGAGAGGAGAGAGAGAGGAAAAATGGGGAAGAAAGGAGAGACACGAGACAGTGAGGGGTGAGACAGAGAGAGAGGAAAGAGGGGAAGAGAGGAGGGATAGAAAGAGGTAGAGAGAAAGAGGGGAAGACAGGAAGGAGAGAGAGGAGAGAGGAAAGGGGGAAGAGCAGCAGGAGAAGAGATGGAGAGGAGAGAAGAGAGAAGGGATAAATGAGAGAGGGGGAGAGAGGAGGGAGAGATGAGAGAGACGAGAGAGAGAGTGAAGGGGGAAGAAAGGTGGGATGGAGAGAGAGAGGAGAGAGATGAGACAGAGAGACGGAAGGGAGGGAGAAAGAGGAGAGAGGGGGAAAGAGAGACGAGAGAGAGGAGGAGGGATGGAGAAGACAAAACATCATTAAACCTTTTCATGTATTCTCAGGAAGTGTACAGTCAGCATGCTAGTTGTTTTTAGCATTAATTTGACAGCAAACTCTTCTCTGGTCTGAACGTTGTAAAAAGTGCTTATAAACTCATCTTGGTGAGTAGTTAGAATGTTCTGAATGCATAAGGTCAGGGAGGAACTCTGGACCAAAACTATCTCTTTGGCGGTGTCCAAACTTTTCACACCAAGAGCCAAATATCGAAACTTAAACGGAGCAAAGGGCCAATAAAAACTGGTCTGAGGGCCACATTTAGCCCAGGGACCACAGTTTGGACGCCCCTGGTTTAAAATGACTCTGTTTTTCGTGTTTTAAGCCTCTTTAAAATACTGCTAGATCCTGCTCAGTGGTGATTAATCTGCCCTAAAATAAAGTAGGCTAATCGGATTCTGCGAACTGTGAGATTAACATGGAGAAAAACATGAAAGCAGAAGTGTTTTTTGAGATTTTTGAAGAGATAATAAATGTATGTGCTCTGTGTTATGAGTAGGTTTCATTGTAATATATTATAGACCCAGAGTAAAAAAAAAAACGCAGCATTTTATAAGATAATACTGTCCCATATATTAGCTCCAATACATTTATACTGAGGAGTTAGCATTAGCATCCAAACACAGCTAACCATGAGTATTAAAGAAAACCACAGCCTCAGTATCAAACATCACCATGGCAACTCTGTTTTGTGTAGAAATGTATTAGCATTTAAGCTAACGACGACATAACACACATTTATAAACGTTTGTTAAATCTAACGTCGTACGGGACAATAATGCGGATTATTACGCAGTGCGATAAAGTAGAGTTTTGTACAAGAGGAGACGAGGGGAGTCGAGGGGAGTCGAGGGGAGTCGAAGAGAGTCGAGGAGAGTCGAAGAGAGTCGAAGGGAGTCGAGGAGAGTCGAAGAGAGTCGAGGAGAGTCGAGGAGAGTCGAAGAGAGTCGAGGAGAGTCGAAGAGAGTCGAAGAGAGTCGAGGAGAGTCGAGGAGAGTCGAAGAGAGTCGAGGAGAGTCGAGGAGAGTCGAAGAGAGTCGAGGAGAGTCGAGGAGAGTCGAGGAGAGTCGAGGGGAGTCGAGGGGAGTCGAAGAGAGTCGAGGAGAGTCGAGGAGAGTCGAGGAGAGTCGAGGAGAGTCTCTACACTAGACTCTCTTCAGACGTCACTACTCACTCGACTCGACTCTGAATCTTCCTTTTTACTCGCCTGTTTCACTGTGACCTACAGAACGCTCCCCGAGTCTCTGCGCCTGTCCCTCACGCAACAGAAACAGAAACACCCCAGAGTCAGATGCCAATATACCACCAGCATCTCCACCAGCATCTCCACCAGCATCTCCACCAGCATCTCCACCAGCATCTCCACCAGCATCTCCACCAGCATCTCCACCAGCATCTCCACCAGCATCTCCACCAGCATCTCCACCAGCATCTCCACCAGCATCTCCACCAGCATCTCCACCAGCATCTCCACCAGCTGCGACGGGGCCCCTCAGACCCTAAACCCCACCTGCCGTCTGTTGCGTTAATGATCTAATCTGCCATGTTTGCCCTGTCCTTCACCCGTCCTGTGCTGCTGCTGCTGTTCTCGGTGAGGTTGTGTAGATGTGTGTGTGCGTGTGTGTGTGTGTGTGCGTGTGTGTGTGCGTGTGCGTGTGCGTGGGAGGGCATCAGTGACTCAGAGCGCTGCACATGGACACTCCGTCTGCTCCTCCACTTTTAATAAAAACATAAATCTGCCTGAGACGGGCCTAAAAACATGACACCTCTCAAACATAATCACTCAGAGATGAACCGTCGTCGTTTCGCTAACGCTAAAAAGACAGAGCGAGTCAATTACGCGCGGGTTTAATTCCGTCCGCGTTCTGGGGTCGAGCGCGCTAGCATGATTTAGCCACGTGTTTTTAAAGCGACCGTTTGTAAGAGTTTTAGTTTGAAGATTCATAAACACAACTGTTTTCCAGGTACAAACTAAACGAACATGTTGAGAGCGGGATTTGAACCGGTAACCTTTGGATCACTGAACGACACGATAAGCGCGTTATCCAATCAGAAAGCCCGTTTTATGCTAATTTATGATCTGTTACAATGTTTTTTGCAGATTATTTTAAAACGTTTATGACAGTATTTGCTAATCTGTGTAATCCCTGAGTCGTCCGGGTCTGATCCGTGACAAAACACGAAGTTTAAATCCGTCGATTGGACAAAAAGTCGTAGGAGAGAAGATGTTTCGCTGCTCGCCTTATAACGACCCATTCAACCTTTAATGGCCCTCCTAATGTTCTCTTAGCTTCTTTTGTTTGTTTTGGGTCTGAGAACAATCTCTCACAAATCTATAACTCCATCCTCAGACCCAAATCAAACAAAACAAACTAAGAGAACATTAGGAGGGCCATTAAAGGTTGAATGGGTCGTTATAAGGAAGTGTCCAGCAGTAATCTGGAAAAAACTGAAGAAACGTCTTGAACGAGCAGCTAAACGTCTTCACTCCTGCAACGTTTTGTCCAGTTGACAGATTTAAACGTGGTATCTGCTAACGTATGCGTTGTGTTTCCATGGTAACTGCTGCACATTCCACCATAGAAGACCGTGTAGAGCGTCGGTCGGCGTTTGTTGGTTGGACTTCTTACCTTGACGTAAGCCACGATTTTGAGCGAGATCGTTGCCAGATACAGAGAGTTCATGGCGAAGTCCATGAGGTTCCACCAGTCGTGGATGTACTCGGTGAAGCCTCCGTCCCACATTTCTTTAATCTCCGCCCAAATAAAACCTAAAAACACAAAAAAACAACATTTTCAACTCACAATTATTCAAATTTATCATAAAAAAACCTATAAGGAAACATTTGCACTTCTTCTTCAGCCCTGATTCCAGCTGAGGTTGTGATGAAATGACAACGAATTTAAAATGAACTTTAAGCTTTGCTGCCTGGAATGTTACAGAGTGTGGCTTTAGACTCATCTATCTCCATGGAAACAAGCAGGAGGTAACACCACCAGACTAATGCACAGGCGAGCTCTGTGGAGAGGTAAGCCCGCTCATAATAAGCTTTTGTTTTTTGTTTTGGTTTTTTTAACCTCCTGAGTCCTGGCGTCCTCATCTGTGGACAACACATTTAGGGTTTTTTTTAGGCCACAGTGCAAATTTTTAGAAGAACAGCAACAAGAACATGTTCAATTTTGAATATTTCTAAGGGAATATTTATTTATTTTTTATTTTTATTTATTTGTATTTTATTTTTTAATTTTATTTTTAATTTATTATTATTTTTTTAATAATTTTTTATTTAATTTTTATTGTATTTTAATGTATTTTTTATTTTTATTTATTTGTATTTTATTTTTTTAATTTTATTTTTAATTATTTATTTTTATTTTATTTTTTAATTATTTTTTATTTAATTTTTATTGTATTTTAATGTATTTTTTATTTTTTATTTATTTAATTTTTATTTATTTTAATGTATTTTTTATTTTTTATTTATTTTAATGTAATTTTTATTTTTTATTTATTTGTATTTTATTTTTTAATTTTATTTTTAAAGTATTTATTTTTTAATTTTATTTTTTTAATTATTATTTTATTTTATCTTTTATTGTATTTTAATGTTTTGGTTTTTTATTTTTATTTGTATTTTTATTTAAAGGCACACGTCTCCCTGCTCCTGTCAGCAGCATAAATGAGACACATTGTTCCTAGACGCACAATTGTTTCTCATTTAGTTTTTTACACAAAATGTCTGTGTTCAAGCTCTAAATGGACGATAATGCCACACTGCGGAACATTCCACCCAGGCTCAGTTTAGTTCGGTCCCTCCGCAAATGAACGAGGGAGTTATATTTGCACTCGTCACATTTGAAGTTTGTTTTATTCGACTGTTTTAAACGTCTTTCTCGTTCGAAAGATCCTGCGTGTGTCGCGTTGTCATGGAGACCAGACCTCTTACCAGAAAAGTTACAGAGTACATCTTTAACAGTGATATCCCTTTAACTACTTTTCTTGCACGGTATAAATTTAAACTTATCTATCGAGCCTTTATTATGATGAAGACATTTTTATTGCTGTAGTGACATCACCTGCTCGTCTCCATGGAAACAGGTCAGTGTAATATGAGACTGGAAAAGTTACACAAAAAAACCTACAAAAACTCAAAAAAATAATCTCGAAATAACAAAAAATGAAGAAAATAAAAAATATATAAATAAACTCAAAATAACAAAAAATGAAGAAAATAAAAAATATATAAATAAACTCAAAATAAGTAAAAAAAAAAAATGAAGGAAATAAAAAAATATAAAAATGATCTCAAAATAACTTACAAAATGAAGAAAATAAAAAATTAAATAAACTCAAAATAAATAAAAAAAAATGAAGAAAATAAAAAATATATACATAAATAAACTCAAAATAACTCAAAAAAGAATTAAATAAAATAAATAAATAAACTCAAAATAAACAACTCAACAAAAAAAACAAAAAAAACAAAAAAAACAAAAAAGTTACAGAGTACATCTTTAACGGTGATATCCCTTTAACTAATTTTCTTGCACGGTATAAAATTAAACTTATCTATCGAGCCTTTATTATGATGGAGACATTTTTTATTGCTGAAGTGACATCACCTGCTCGTCTCCATGGAAACAGGTCAGTCTAATATGAGACCGGAAAAGTTACACAGTGCCACTAAGCCCCTCCCCCTTCAGAGCACCATCAGCCGCGTCGCACTAATGAAACTACTGCACATCACACCAGGTTTGTGAAGTCGTAGTGAACAGTTTTGTGTCATATTTTTGTATATTTACAGAGGATTGTCGTGTGGGAGCGCGGGTGACGTAGACTTGTGGGCGGAGCCTCGTACAGAATCTCGCAGCTAACAGTAAAAAAGGGTTTAAGAGATCTCCAGATGACTCAAACACGCACGGACGACTCTCAAACCTCTTCAGACGTGTTTTTTGACGAGGGAACGGCGTTAGAACATGTCGTTTAACCGTTTTTCGACAATAAAACCAACGCTATCATCAGTTTTTTTTCATTTTGAACAGGAAATCAGCGACGCTCTTTCTATAAATCCGCCATTTTGGATCAATGTTAATGTTTAAAACGCACAAAAAGCAAACTGCGTCTTATCTCGCACTCGTCTGTGTGTCTTATACTTCATTTCTGTCCTTTTTTAGTAGGTTCTAGTTTCTTTATCATGCGACTGTTGCGTTTCCAAACTGTTTCTAAACAAAACGAAAGAGTCTTACGCGTCGTATTCGCCAAACGAATCTAAAAAACCCAATATGTGCCGTGTGCGTTTCATATTCTCCGAGTGCGGCGTGAAGCGGGGGACTGAGACAGAGCAGGTGGGCGATCGATGGTTTTAAACGTGTGGGAGCAGACTGTGGAGGAGAAGGAGGGAGTGAGAGAGAGTGAGAGAGAGAGTGAAGGGGGTGTCAAGTGCCGCATTACATCTTTAAAAAAAACAAAATTAGATTCAACGCTGACGCCAATCAGCTCTGAAACGAAGCCAAACCGAACCAAAGTGGCTCTCGTGAGGTTTAATCCGTGTTACAATCCTGTTAGCGCGTCAAAAACAGACCTGGAGTTATTCGTCTGTGACGTCTACAAAGCTCAAAACGCTCTGTTCCACCTTGTGATGTCATCAAGTGGGAGTTTTCAAGTGAACAGCTCCGTTTCTCTTTAGTTCAGTTGTAGATTGTCAGTTTTTCCAGGACTGAAATGATCTAAATGATTCTATAAATGAAGGTGTGTGGAGTTTAAAAACACAGCGGAGCACTTCCTGTATCGCCACACGATGACATCACAAGGTGGAACAGAGTGTTTTCAGTTTGAGAGAAGAACTCAGGCTAAATCTGCAGCGTTTGTTTGTGTTAAACATGTGAGAATGAAACAAAACTGTAGACCGTTTGTATAAATGGACGTAGCTAACCCGCTAGTCGCCGTGTTCCAAACAGGAAGTGATCACAGGCGCACTTCCTGTTCCATCGACTCTGGCTCCAATTCACTTTACATTGAAAAACTGCTGCTGTCAGACTAATAATAAAGTGTTACTCAAATGAAATGAAATGAAACAAAACACAACTCCAGCTCTGTTTTGCAACGCTGTCAATCAAACCTGTTGCTAACGCTAATGCTAACGCTAACAGGAGCGACGTCGGGGAAAGAAGGACCTGATTTGTCTGTTATTAATGTTCAGATCTGGATTTACAGACACAATAGTGAAATAAAAACCCCAGGATCATGTAGAGGGTTAATACGAACATTTAAGACCAAAATGAGTCTGAAGCAGCAGAGACAGAGAGGACACAGTTTATCAAAAGACAAAAAAGACAAAAAAACAAACAAAAAAACAACCCTCAAAATAACAAAACATAAAATAAATCAACTCAAAATAACAAAAAAACCTACAAAAACTCAAAAAAAATCTCAAAATAACAAAAAATGAAGAAAATAAAAATATATAAATAAATTCAAAATAAGTAAAAAAAAAAAATGAAGGAAATAATAAAAATATAAAAATTATCTCAAAATAACTTACAAAATGAAGAAAATAAAAAAATTAAATAAACTCAAAATAAATTAAAAAGAAGAAACAAAATGTAAAAAACTCAAAATAACTCAAAAAAGAAGAAAATAAAATAAATATAAAAATTATCTCAAAATAACTTAAAAAATGAAGAAAATAAAAAAAATTAAATAAATTCAAAATAAATAAAAAAAATTAAGAAAATAAAAAAATATATATAAATAAACTCAAAATAACTCAAAAAAAGAAGAAAATAAAATAAATAAATAAACTCAAAATAAACAACTCAACTAAAAAAAACAAAAAACAAACATGGTGAGTCTGAAGCAGCAGGTGCAGAGAGAGGACACAGTTTTTCAATAGAAAGTGAATTGGAGCCAGAGTTGATGGAACAGGAAGTGCTCCATGATCACTTCCTGTCGGCGGAGAGCAGGTGAGCTCAGTCTGTGTTTGAGTCGTGTCTTGACTCGTGGCTCAGTCTGTGACTCGTTTGACTCATGATGTGATTCTGAGGATTTGAATCATTTAAACTGTGATAATTAAAACACAAGTGTTCAACATTTAAACTGATGGAGTAAAACGTTTATAAAAGGAGAGGTGGTGTCAAAAGTATCGGAAATCAGAGACGAATCGATACCAAGACGAGTATCCAAACTAGAGACTCGTTTGAGCAGGAATCGATACTAAAGAAATGAGTCTTTATGTGTTTATAATGATGTGTCTCTGTTTCTGTTTAAAGACACTTATGTGCCTCCCTCCACCTCCCTCCACCTCCCTCCGCCTCCTTCAGCCTCATGTCCCTCCTCTTCAGCCTCATGTTTCTCCTCCTCCTTCAGCCTCATGTCCCTCTTTCCTCCTCCTTCAGCCTCATGTCCCTCTTTCCTCCTCCTTCAGCCTGATGTCCCTCCTCCTCCTCCTTCAGCCTGATGTTTCTCCTCCTCCTCTTTCAGCCTCATGTCTCTCCACCTCCTTCAGTCTCATGTCCCTCCCTCCACCTCCTTCAGCCTCATGTCCCTCTCTCCTCCTCTCTCCTCCTCCCTCCTCCTCCCTCCTCCTCTCCCTCCTCCTCCTTCAGGCTCATGTTTCTCCTCCTCCTCCTCCTCCTTCAGACTGATGTCCCTCCACCTCTTTCAGCCTCACGTCCCTCTCTCTTCCTCTCTCCTCCTCCCTCCTCCTCCTCCCTCCGCCTCCTGCCTCCTCTCTCCTCCTCTCTCCTCCTCCCTCCTCCTCCCTCCTCCTCCTCATGTTTGGCCGGTGCAGGAGCGTGTCTCACCCAGGACCCAGGGGAGGATCATCCACTCCACGATGGTGGGTGGAGGTCCCTGCATGTGGAGGTTGGTGCGGGCGATGTGCTGAGACGCCAACAGCAGCAGGAACAGGAAGGTGAGATACGACGCCGTGTGACAGATGAACTTTATGAACGGCTTCTTTATGAAACGACCCAGAGCGCTCTTAGGAGCGAGAAGGTAGATCTGAGGAGGAGGGGGGGGGGGGGGGGAGAGAGAGAGAGAAGAGAGAGGAGGAGGAGAGGGGGAGGGGGGAGAGGAGGAGAGGAGGAGGAGAGGAGGAGGAGAGGGCGGCGAGACGAGGAGGGGGGGAGAGGAGGGGGGAGAGGAGGAGAGGAGGAGGAGAGGAGGAGGAGAGGGCGGCGAGACGAGGAGGGGGGGAGAGGAGGGGAGGAGGAGGAGGGGGGGGGGAGAAGAGAGAGAGAGGAGAAGGAGAGGGGGGGAGGAGGAGGGGGGGGAGAGGAGGAGGGGGGAGGAGGGGGGAGGAGAGGAGGAGGGGGGAGGAGGAGGGGGGAGGAAGGAGGAGGAGGGGAGGAGGAGAGGGGGGGAGGAGGGGGGAGGGAGGAGAGGGGGAGAGGAGGGGGGGGGGAGAGAGAGAAGAGAGAGGAGGAGGAGAGGGGGAGAGGAGAGAGAGAGGAGGAGAGGGGGGGTGAAGACAGAGAGGAAGGAGAGAGAGGGAGAGAGAAGAGAGAGAGAGGAGGGGGAAGGAGAGGAGGAGGGAGGAGGGAGAGGGGAGAAAGAGAAGGAGGGAGAGGTGAAGGGAGATGAGGGAGAGAAGGAGGAGGGAGGAGAGACAGAGGAGAAAGAGGGGGTAAACAGCAAGAGAAAGGAGAGAAGAAAAGAATGGAAGAGAGGGGTGAGAGAGAGAAGGAGGGAGAGACAGAGAGAAGGAGGGAGTGGAGGAGGGAAGAGAAGAAAAAGAAAGAAGGGGATGAAGAGAGGGAGAGGGGGAGATGTGGGAGAAGATACAGAGAAAAATGAGAGAGAAGTGGGGCAGAGAGAGAGAGAGAAGTTAAGACAGAGGGAGAAAAAGACACAAAGAAGGGAGAGAGAGAGAGAGGGGGAGAGAAAGTGAGGAAGAGGGGAGAGAGCGTGAGAGTCAGAGAGAGATATAGAGAGAGAGGACGGGGAAAAAGGAGAGTGCGGAGGAGGAGGGAAGAGAGAGAAAGGAGAGGAGAGAGGGATAGAGGAGGAAAGAGAGAAGAGACAGAGATAAGGAGAGAGACAGGAGGAGAAAGAGAGAAGGGGAGAGAAAGAGGAGCAGAATGAAGAATTATATAATATTTGGTCCAAACATTAGAGATTCATAATATTTAAGATAAAACACACAAACACACACACCCCCACACACATACATACAAACACACACACTCTCACACACACACCCCGACACACAACACACACACACAAACACACACACACACAGAGTAAATCCGTGTAAACTAAACCATGACCTCACAGATAGAAATGAAATCAAAGTGTTTTATCGACTGTGACCTTTGACCTCTGACCTGTGGAGAAACACTCCACTGGACCATGAACAAATCAGAGACAGAAGAGTCGTCAAAAATTGTACTTAAGTAAAAGTAACGCTACTTCAAAATCATATTACTCAAGTAGAAGTAGCAGCTGTGATCTAAGAAAGTAAAAAAAATACGAGGAGAAAAAGGTGGAGAAACATCTGAGACGTCTGAAGAACTCGTCTGATCTACGTCTTTACCAGGGAGAAGACGGGGAAGAGGAGCCCGATGATGAAGCACGTCACCAGCTTCACCGCCCAGTGTCTCCGCCTCCACCCGGGGAAACCGTCGTACCAGAGCGTGGCCAAGAGCTGCTGGCAGTTGGGCTGAGCAACGAACTGGAAGAAGAAGAAGAAGAAGAAGAAGAAGAAGAAGAAGAAGAAGAACGGAAAACATGTGGTTAAACTGAAACGGAAACTCACTTTTTCATTTCTAAACCATTTCATTTCATTTTTTTAGCAGTTTTAGAACAAATTGTAGGTAAATTTGTAGCTTTCTGGTCAAAAAAGTGTGTGTCTGCCTCTGTGAGTTCACGTACTATGTGACATCACGCAAGACTGCCACGATGACAGAGTTTAAAGTGTAGATACATGTTCGACCAATCACACTGTGCCTCATCACGTCAGACTCCGGCTTCATTCAGCGGAAAAAAAACAAACAACTTACGACGCTTCAATTTCACTTTGCTCTCTGTGCTAAGCCCCTCCCCCTTCAGAGCACTAATGAAACTACTGCACATCACACCAGGTTTGTGAAGTCGTAGTGTGCGGTTTTGTGTCGTGTGGAGCGTGGGTGATGTACGGTTGTGGGCGGAGCCTCGTACAGAATTTGAATAGGGCCCGGGAGAGATCTCTAGATGACTCAAACCTCCTCAGACGTGTTT
>NC_047143.1:712029-792029 GCF_009829125.3 Periophthalmus magnuspinnatus | reverse complement strand
AAAGCACTTGTGTCTGCACTGGACACTCAGCTCTGCTCCACTATTCAATTCAATTCAATTCATTTATTTTTGTAACGCCCAAAATCACAACAACAGTTGTCTGAAGGGCGTTCATGTTTTGGTTGATGGGGGAAACCGGAGTACCCGGAGGAAACCCATCCAGACACGAGGAGAAACATGAAAAACTCCACACAGAAAGGCCTGGTGACCCGGGGATCGAACCAACCTTCTTGCTGTGAGACATGAGTGATGGCACTCAGTCACCGTGCCGCCAAGACACAAAAAACAAAACAACAGGAAGAATCAGACACAACAGGAAAAATCAGACACAACAGGAAAAATCAGACACAACAGGAAAAATCAGACAACATAAGAAATCGGCCAGGAGACCACTAAAGCTGCAGTCCGGGACATTACATGAACCTTTTGTGTTTTTATTTATTTATTTACCCGTTAATTCATCAGGAGCATTTTCTGCGAATGAAACTGCGTCACACTTTTTGACGAGAAGAGCGTTGGCGACTTAGTGTGAACTGATGGAACAGGAAGTGCAAATGAGGAAGAGTGAGAACCCCCCTCCTCCTCCTCCTCCCCCTCCTCCTCCCCCTCCTCCTCCTCCTCCTCCTCCTCCTCCTCCTCCTCCCCCTCCTCCTCCTCCTCCCCCCCTCCTCCTCCTCCTCCTCCTCCTCCTGCTCCTCCTCCTCCTCCTCCCCCTCCTCCTCCTCCTCCCCCTCCTCCTCCTCCTCCTCCTCCTCCTCCTCCTCCTCCTCCTCCTCCTCCTCCTCTGATGAGCTGGTGTGTGTGAGAGTACCCGCCTCGGGGCCAGAGCCTCGTGGTCATAGACTGAAGCGTTGGCGTGGATGAGCGGAGAAACCTCGACCCCTTAAAGTCGCCGTCTCGTTTCCATGGAGACGTGGGTGCGTTTGGTGGCGGGGCTGCTTCTGTGGACCGGAGGTACGACCCGATCGTGTTTTTGTACAAATAATGTTTTTATTTATTGTAGTTTTATCAGACCTAATGTGACTGAAAACGTCTGTCGAGTAAAATGTGTTTTATTATTTATTTATCGATTCATTTTCATTCAATTTAAAAGGAATTGAAGTTGATTTTTCTTTAATAATTGTAATTTTAATGGTTTTTCTCTTGTTTTTCAGGGTCCAGGTCAAAACACATTTTCATTCAGACCGGACACAATCTGGATTTGCACGTCTCAAATAGTCAAATACAAACTGGTGCATTTTTTTGGAAATTCAATGACAGCAAAAATTTAATAAGAATGTATTCAGATAAGAGCAGGTACACAGGTTCTGAGTACAAAGACAGAGTGGAGTTTTTCCCTCAGAATTTGTCTCTGATTCTGAAAAACCTCCAGTTCAGCGACACTGGGACCTACACGGCCGTGGCGTCTGAAGAGAAAGACAGAATACTCGATACTTTTTTTGTCACAGACAAAGACACAATACTCGATACTTTTTTTGTCACAGTCGAAGGTGAGTCCAAACACACATCACACATATTACACATTTAAACTAAACCTCCTCAAAATGAAGTTCATCAGTTCTTCATTATCTGAGGCATTTGTCACAAAACCAAGTCGTGTTAAAATAAAGACAAGACGGACACGTCCACATCGCTCTGTTCAAACTGCGACTCTCAGAGTGAACCCACAACTCAGGAAGTAACAAGTCAGAAACACATGGACCCAGTTTATGGCGGAAGTTACGCTAAAAATAACCCACAACAACCGCCTCATTTTTTACATTATTAGGCCCGAGCCCCTACAGGGCGTAGGGCCTAATGCTTCTACAGCGATGAGTGCATGGGCGAAGCCGCGTCGCCCCCTGCACAGACTCCACTATCCTAACAACCCCCAATTTATGATGATCCCTATTACAGTTTCCGTGCGGCGAAGCCACAAAATTCCATCGGAATTTTTGCAATTTTCAAAAGTCAAAATTTGCTCCCGTTTGCACACGCAA
Source organism: Periophthalmus magnuspinnatus (assembly GCF_009829125.3). NCBI lineage: Eukaryota > Metazoa > Chordata > Actinopteri > Gobiiformes > Gobiidae > Periophthalmus > Periophthalmus magnuspinnatus. The sequence goes on along the minus strand of NC_047143.1, from coordinate 790,050 downwards.
AGTCCGATTTTGGTCAAATTCAAATCAGTTGTAAAACTTTCGGGTCTAATTCTAATGTTTGTGAAAGAAAGAAATTTGGCACGACAGCGCCCCCTACAGAATAACAAATACATTTGTATGGAAGGCTGAAAATTTTGTTTTCCCAAATGTTATCAAATTTGACACAAAATTCCATTGGGTCATCCCAATCAATAAAGTCAAAGACACCCATGCTTTTTTTTGCACGGTGTTGCCATGGCAATGCCTGGAAAAACCATGTTTGTGCATTAGGTGCATCAGCACTCCCAATGTCTTTTGACTTGTTTAAATGAAGTCTAAAGCCGCAATAAAACGGAGGTTAGTGGCCACCTACAGATAGTTGGGACGCACAACACAACGCACATTCAGACTCTGTAAAAAACACGTCAAATTGTACTAAAAAAAATCGGCGAGACCACGAAAGGTGAACCACGACACAGCGACGGACTGTTGTTACGTGAAGATTCATATTTTGTCTGTTTTTACTCTCTCTTTTGTCTTTTCTTTCTCGTCTCAGCTCCAGTGTCGGCGGTGTCTCTGAGTCTGGACTCTGTGTCCTTCAGCTCAGACTCCTGTAACTTCATCGCGAGCTGCGCCGCCGAGCTCTACAACGTCAGCCGCTCTTTCACCTGCGACACGCGCCGCTGCGAGGAGCCCCGCCCACAAAGGCACGGACACGCCTTTCTAGACCTGAAACTGTCCGGTGATTGGGTCGTCTGTAACCATAGCAACCACGTCAGCTGGACCAACGACACCAGGGACTATCGCCAAATGTGCTGGAGTCAGACAGGTAGGACCCAGCGGCAATCGCCCAACCCTGCGCTCCGGCCAATCAGCGTGAAGTATTTAAGCGCTCTGGTCGTTGTGCTCCAATCAGGGTTAAGATGCGGAGCGTGAAAATATGTTAAGATGACGCACTGTGGCCCCCTCCTGGCTGAGTGAGGCATTACAGCGACGCACTAACCCTGTGTGTGTGTTGCAGGTGCGTCCGTGTCGAGCGTGTGTGTGGTGAAGACGGCGGTGTATTGCGCGGGGCTGCTCCTCATGCTGTCCGCCGTCATCGCCGTGCACGTGCTGGAACGCCGGGCCAAACAGGACTGAGCCTCCTGACTCCTCCTCTTATAGCCCCGCCCACAGAGGAGGCCACGGTGACATAACGGGCCGTGTTATGTTTCTTTGTTTAGGCTTTAGCTCTTCTCTCAAAAACTGAAAACACTCTGTTCCACCTTGTGATGTCATCATGTGGTGATACAGGAAGTGCTCCACTGTGTTTTTAAACTCCACACACCTTCATTTCAAGAATCTTTTGGATCTTTTCAGTCCTGGAGTTGTCTCTTATCTCGACTGAACTAAAGGTAAAAGGAGGAGTTCACTTGAAAAACACCACTTGATGACATCACAAGGTGGAACGGACTGTTTTGAGCTTTGGAGATGTACTTGCAGGACGTGTTATTTGACTCCAGTTTTGATTGTATTGTTACCATTTTTGCTCTTTGTTATTATATGATATTGTGATGTGCCCAAATCATTTCTCAAGTGGATCAATAAAGTTTGTCTAAGTAAAAAAACCTGCGTGAAACGTTTGATTTAAAGAGAGAACCAGAGTCAGCGACAAATGTGAGTCTGAAGCATAGACTGTTTATATAAACGGACAGAGCTTGTTTTCTGTGTCAGGTACGATCTAAATGTCACAGAGTCGGGTCGAGTATCCAAAAATTGTAATCAAGTAAGAGTAAAGTTACTTCAAAATACTATTACTCAAGCAGAAGTACAAAGTAGTAGTCCTAGAAAGAGTGAAGAGGTTTTGTTTTCAAGAATGTCCCAAAGTGCTTAAGGACTGTTCTGGGTTGTTTCCAGTTGAGGACGATGGCAGGAGCCGGTGAATCGATTCTTCCACGGCTCTTTAAAAACTCAAAGCACAGAAGGTAAAAGCCCGACTGCCTCACACTGTCTGATCTGCTCCATCTCTGACATGTTCTTCCATTTCAACAGGACAAAACGACTCACGCCTGAAGAACCTCGGAAGTATCTGTCCAGACAAGAAATCTTACAGTACGTGATTCTACTTTGTCGTTTAGAGCCGTCGTAGTCGCTCAGTCGATTAATCGGTGGATGGCGTTGACTAATCGTTTTATTTAGATTATAAGATTTACATGGAACAACAGAACTGTAATGATTTATTTATTTATTTAACAGGGACATGAGACGTTTGTGAGTTTGTTGAGTAAATTGTGTTTGATCCCCGTCTTTACCGTTGGCGAGGATCAGATTTGTAAAAAATAGAGACGCCCGGGACATTTGTTAAACTGAGACAAGTCACTGGTTTTAGATAAATCTGCTGGAACAGAAGACACAGGCTCAAAACTGGGACTGTCCCGGGACAAAGGGGACGTCTGGTCCCCCTAAGCTAATGCTAACAACAAATATATATACAGCATGTGAGCTAATGCTAACAACAAATATATATACAACATGTGTGCTAATGCTAACAACATATATATATATATATACAACGTCAAATGTGTTTATAATTTAAAAATATAATGGTTGAATTTCTGTTTTTTTTTTTACAGAGCTACAAAAAGTCTGAAGCAGAACATTTGTGTGGACATGCTCCAGAACGGCAACCACAGGTAACACACACTTTATAAACACACACTTTATAAACACACACTTTATAAACACACACTTTATCAACACACACTTTATAAACACACACTTTATAAACACACACTTTATCAACACACACTTTATAAACACACACTTTATAAACACACACTTTATCAACACACACTTTATAAACACACACTTTAAAAACACACACTTTATCAACACACACTTTATAAACACACACTTTATAAACACACACTTTATCAACACACACTTTATCAACACACACTTTATAAACACACACTTTATAAACACACACTTTATAAACACACACTTTTCTGGTTTTAACACATGAATCTAAGGAGAAAACGTTTGTCGTATCTGCTCATGTCCACGAGGACCAGGAAGTGAAATTATAAACTTCACCAGAATAAAAAAATAGATACCCCAAGTAAATACCTCCTCTTTAATACCCCATAGAAGTAAATACCTCCTCTTTAATACCCCACAGAGGTAAATACCTCCTCTTTAATACCCCATAGAAGTAAATACCTCCTCTTTAATACCCCATAGAAGTAAATACCTCCTCTTTAATACCCCACAGAGGTAAATACCTCCTCTTTAATACCCCACAGAGGTAAATACCTCCTCTTTAATACCCCACAGAGGTAAATACCTCCTCTTTAATACCCTTTAGAGGTGAGACTCCACATATGTGATGTGTCTCTGTGTTGTAGGTCGTTCTCCGTGTTCTTCCATGTTCTGAGTCTGGATCAGGAGCGGCGTGAGTCATGTGACCCTCGTTCGGTCGACATTCTGCCGCCGCCGCTCGAAGATCAGCCCGAAAAACTGCACAAAATGAAGCTACACCTGACACAGGCCGAGCTCGCCGAACGCTCCGGTACAAACACCGAGCCAAAACAAAAGGGACTCTCATGAGCTTCAGAAACAGACCTGGAGTTTTGTTTCATTCACATGTTTGAGTCACTTTATTATTCATATGTAACATCTACAAAGATCAAAACGCTCTGTTCCACCTTGTGATGTCATCAAGTGGTAGTTTTCCAGTGAACTCCTCCTTTTCCCTTTAGTTCAGTTGTAGATTGTCAGTTGTTCCAGGACTGAAATGATCCAGATGATTCTAGTGAAGGTGGAGTTTAAAAACACAGTGGAGCACTTCCTGTATCACCACATGATGACATCACAAGGTGGAACAGAGTGTTTTCAGTTTGAGAGAAGAACTCAGCCTAAATCTGCAGGTTTGTTTGTGTTAAACATGTGAAATAAAACACAACTCCAGGTCTGTGTGTGACGAGGACACATTAAACCGATCTGAGAATATGGGCCCTGTAAAATGTCCTTGAGTAAAAGTACTTGAGTAAATGTACTTGAGTAAATGTACTTGAGTAAATGTACTAGAGTAAATGTACTTGAGTAAATGTACTTGAGTAAATGTACTAGAGTAAATGTACTTGAGTAAATGTACTTGAGTAAATGTACTTGAGTACTCTGGTGTGTGTGCAGGTCGCTGGGCGGAGGCGTGTGAACAGTACTTGTCGTTGTCTCTCTTCTTCTCCTCTGAAAAGGAGCAGTGGCTGCGGCTCCACTTCCTCCACCTGAGCTACGACCGAGAGCACGGCCAGAGCTCCAGAGCCGCCACCGAGGCCCTCGCCCACGCCGCCGAGCTCCGCCTCCAACAAGGTCACAGTGAGGTCACAGGCGCACTGATGTAGTCCACCTGTAGGCCTGGTTTAGACCTGGTTTAGTCCTGGTTTAGACCTGGTTTGGACCTGGTTTAGTCCTTGTTTAGATCTGGTTTAGACCTAGTTTAGACCTGGTTTAGTCCTGGTTTAGTCCTGGTTTAGACCTGGTTTAGACCTGGTTTAGTCCTGGTTTAGTCCTGGTTTAGACCTGGTTTAGACCTGGTTTAGTCCTGGTTTAGACCTGGTTTAGTCCTGGTTTAGACCTGGTTTAGACCTGGTTTAGACCTGGTTTAGTCCTGGTTTAGTCCTGGTTTAGACCTGGTTTAGACCTGGTTTAGTCCTGGTTTAGACCTGGTTTAGTCCTGGTTTAGACCTGGTTTAGACCTGGTTTAGTCCTGGTTTAGACCTGGTTTAGACCTGGTTTAGACCTGGTTTAGTCCTGGTTTAGACCTGGTTTAGACCTGGTTTAGACCTGGTTTAGACCTGGTTTAGTCCAAGTTTAGACCTGGTTTAGACCTGGTTTAGACCTGGTTTAGTCTTTGTCATGTTTCTTGAGTCTTCATCTTTTGTGTGTGTTAATGTGTGTGTTGTGTCTCCATGGTAGCTGCTGCAGATTCCACCATAGACATACATGTAGAACAGCCCCAGCGTGATGTCACTAGTATCAGTAGTATATATAGTATATATAGTATATATAGTATCAGTATTGGACACACCTGACCCTGTGTGGTTGTTCCTGTAGGTGACCTGGAGGGGGCGCTGCGACACGCCGAGCGCTGCCTCCATCAGGCGCAGGACGGGGGCTGGCTGGACTCCACCGGGCGCTCCCTGAAGACCAGAGCTCAGCGAGCGCTCTGGGGCATCTACACCCGCCTGTCCCACGCCCCGCCCCTGTCCCACGCCCCGCCCCTGTCCCACGCCCCGCCCCTGTCCCACGCCCCGCCCCTGTCCAATGCCCCGCCCCTGTCCCACGCCAGGACCATGAGCCTCCTCCAGCAGGCCCTGAGCAGCGCCCAGGACTGTGAGCAAACACACAACTCACATACACACAACACACATACACACAACACACATACACACAACTCACATACACACAACACACATACACACAACTCACATACACACAACACACATACACACAACTCACATACACACAACACACATACACACTACACACACAACACACATACACACAACTCACATACACACAACACACATACACGCAACACACATACACACACACACACACACACATACACACAAGGACTGTGAGCTCTGATCTGAAATACACACTTTTTTTAGAAGAGTTTTTAGAGTTCATCCATGTTTGTGTAATCTAGAGATCTCTCCCGGGCCCTATTCAAACCACAGTATGAACCTGTACGAGGCTCCGCCCACAAGTCTACATCACCCACACTCCACACGACAATCCTCCATATATACACAAAAACATGACACAAACTGTGCACTATGACGTGACAAACCTGGTGAGTTTCATTAGTGCGATGCAGCTGAAGCTCTGAAGGGGGAGGGGCTTAGCACAGAGAGCAAAGGGAGGGGCACAATCTGACCATGAAGAACTGACTTATTTGAACTTTAACAGGTGAGCAACAAGTCCCTCTCAAATAACATTACAGTCACAAGCTAGCATTAGCATTAGCATTAGCATTAGCATTAGCCAACGCTTAGATTGACCACAGGCTCCTGAACATGTGCGGTTTACATTGACTTCTATGGCAGTTGCTAACGCGTACATTGTGTCTCCATGGTAACCGCTGAACATTCCACCATAGAGACACATGTAGAACACCCCCTATCTTGATGCCACTCAAAAAATCCTCGCAAAATGCATTCTTACTCTGCGCGGAGTCTCGTCTCCGCAGATCCGACCTGTAGCTTGACCTGATGGCGTCACCTGCTTTAATACGTTTTATGCCGAACTGTGTAACGTTCCAGGAAAAGCATTAAAATCTCCATGGAAACAAGCAGGTGTTGGACCTTCCACACAAACGCTGCATAGTTCAGTTGTGCGTCAGTGTCAGAATGTGTGTTTTCGTGGTCGTTCACCTTCATGACTGGAGTGGTGTGTTTGTTTCAGCTGGAGACAGACATCTTGAAGCAGAAGCCGTGTACAAACTGGGAGTGACGTGTCAGCTCTACGGAGACCACGGCGCCGCCAAAAAGGTCACGTTTACCGCAGTACTCTGTAAACGGCCGGTGCGTGACGTTTGTCGTGTGTGTGTTTGTAGTACTTGAACACGTACGTGGGAATGTGCACGGAGCTGGACGACGCCGCGGGGCTGGGAAAGGCCTACAGAGCCACGGCCTCGTCTTTACTAAGGTACGACAGCGGGGAATCCAACCCGCAACCTCATCACCGAGAGGCGGCGGGACGACCGCTGTGCCACAGTGTCACCTGTGCTCATCATGTGTTTGACCCACAGCGAGGGACGCCAACAGGAGGCACTGCTGTGTCTGCAGAGGCTGTGTGACGGCTCAGTCCACAGTCTGCCCCGGGACCTGGTCCAAGCCTGCGTCAGCCTGGGAGACATGTACTTCAGCACGGTACTGTCAAATACTCTCAAGTACTGTCAAATACTCTCAAGTACTGTCAAATACTCTGAAGTACTGTCAAATACTCTCAAGTACTGTCAAATACTCTGAAGTACTGTCAAATACTCTCAAGTACTGTCAAATACTCTCAAGTACTTTATGTACTTCAGCACGGTACTGTCAAATACTCTCAAATACTGTCAAATACTCTCAAGTACTGTCAAATACTCTGAAATACTTCATGTACTTCAGCACGGTACTGTCAAATACTCTGAAATACTTTATGTACTTCAGCACGGTACTGTCAAATACTCTGAAATACTTTATGTACTTCAGCACGGTACTGTCAAATACTCTGAAATACTGTCAAATACTCTCAAGTACTGTCAAATACTCTGAAATACTTCATGTACTTCAGCACGGTACTGTCAAATACTCTGAAGTACTGTCAAATACTCTGAAGTACTGTCAAATACTCTAAAGTACTGTCAAATACTTGCTAACGCCCGTGTGTTTCAGGGTGCGTTTGTGCTAACGCCCGTGTGTTTCAGGGTGAGTTTGTGCTAACGCCCGTGTGTTTCAGGGTGCGTTTGTGCTAACGCCCGTGTGTTTCAGGGTGAGTTTGTGCTAACGCCCGTGTGTTTCAGGGTGAGTTTGTGCTAACGCCCGTGTGTTTCAGGGTGAGTTTGTGCTAACGCCCGTGTGTTTCAGGGTGAGTTTGTGCTAACGCCCGTGTGTTTCAGGGTGCGTTTGTGCTAACGCCCGTGTGTTTCAGGGTGAGTTTGTGCTAACGCCCGTGTGTTTCAGGGTGCGTTTGTGCTAACGCCCGTGTGTTTCAGGGTGCGTTTGTGCTAACGCCCGTGTGTTTCAGGGTGAGTTTGTGCTAACGCCCGTGTGTTTCAGGGTGCGTTTGTGCTAACGCCCGTGTGTTTCAGGGTGAGTTTGTGCTAACGCCCGTGTGTTTCAGGGTGCGTTTGTGCTAACGCCCGTGTGTTTCAGGGTGAGTTTGTGCTAACGCCCGTGTGTTTCAGGGTGCGTTGGCCTCGGCCTGTGAGTTCTTCCAAAGGGCGTTTGACGGAGCCGTGGACCTGAGAGACGTCCCTCTGCTGCACACGGCTCAGGTTCAACTTTCATTTGTTTTATTTTTCTTTCTTTTTAGTCACATGATGGTAAAGTCCTGTTTTTGTTTTTACATGTTTTACTCTGTCCACATGTGTAATACTATGGAGCTCCACAGCGCCCCCTGCTGTCTGGTCCCAGAAGTAAATGTCCCACTCATTTTTCCCATAGACTGAGAAACAAACTTTAAAAGCTCAGGGCTGATCAGTAACGAGGAACTGAGGACGACACGAACCGCACGAACCGCACAAACCGCACAAACCGCACGAACCGCACGAACCGCACGAACCACACAAACCGCACAAACCGCACGAACCGCACGAACCGCACGAACCGCACGAACCACACTTTATTTAAAATCTGTTTGTTTAGCACATAGCTGGTTAGCATGTAGCTGGTTAGCCCGTTGCTGGTTAGCATGTAGCTGGTTAGCATGTAGCTGGTTAGCATGTAGTTGTTTAGCATGTAGCTGTTTACAAACATGATACATGTTATCTGCAAAAAATAATTATAATACATAAAAATAACCAAATTAAAACATGATTTTTAATATAATTTTGGATATTTTTATTGCAGTGAAACACACGTCCACGTACTATGAGCTGCATCTCCACAAACCCGACGTGTAAACTGAGTCCCCTTCACTGCTCATGGTCCTTTTTACTTTGTTTTTGTTCAGGTGCTGGTGGGAGGAGCCAAAGGCCACGCCCTGATCGCACAGGTCAGCTCTGTTTTAAGATCAGACTCAGCTCCTTCACTCCAGACGCTCTTAGACTGGAAAGACCGACGGCACTGGGCCCCGAGCGGTCAGGAAACTGCAGACGCCGCCGCAGACGCAGACGCAGACGCCACCGCCGCAGACGACATTCACCCAGAGAATAACTAGATTAAATGTTTTAATGTCAGTGATTTTCTTCTCCAGTTTGGAGCAGTTAAAGCAGTAAAAATTAAATTTTTTCTTCTGATGTTTGTGTTTTGTTTTTTTTTAAGAGTTTAAACTTTCTTTTCTTCTGGATGTTTCTATGAACATGGTAAAAATAACTCCTCAAATCAAATGAAAAGTACTTTTACTTTTCTGTTCAAAATGTTGTGGAGTAGAAAGTACAGATACTGATCTCAAATGTACTCGAGTAAAAGTAAAAGTATACTATACTATATACTCTAAAATCCCATGTACCTTTATAAATAAAAAATATTAATCTGGCAACATAAAAATAAAAATAAAAAATCCACTGTAGTCAGTCTGTTCGTATTTATTGAACACATTTATGTTTTATTTCTCTTTATTTGTTTTACTGTGATGCCGTGTGTCGTTCTGCGCATGCGCTCTCTCACTCTGCTCACGTGTCCGGAAGTGCGCTCTCTGCTAAGGTGTTGTGTGTTTTTCTGGAGTATTTCCTCCGGAGCGCCTCCGCCTGCGCTGCACCGGGAGCCCGCGGGAGCCGGAGGAGCGGAGGCCGGCCGAGGGACACGGGAGGCCGGCGTGGAGCGGTGCCAGGCCCCGGGGAGGTGTTTGAAACATGGGCCTCTTCGCCCGGATCAGGAAGGAGTGGTTCATCATCGGGATAGTGCTCGTCATCTTATCCGCCAAAGTGCATCCCAGCTTCGGCGTGAGAGGAGGTGAGAGCCCGGGGGACGCGTCTGGAGCTTCTGTAGTACTTATATATTTATTTATGTTTTTATTTAAACGCCAAAACGCCACACTTTTAACACTTCAAAAGTTAAAGATCTGACTAATCCTCTTTGACTGTCTCTATGGAGATGTATTTACTTTACATCACCTGGAATGTTTCACAGCGTGGCATTAAACTGGTATTTCTTACATTCATTCAAATGATAAGTGTTTTTATTATCTAAATGCCTTGGAAAAACAACAAGAATTCGTCCTGTGAGTGCGCTCGCCTCTCCACAGATCTGGCCTGGAGTGCACCTTTGGGTAAAAAAAAAGTATTTCTCAAGGCAAGCAGAAGTGGTAAACGTTGAAAGTACTGAACAGACTCCCCGTTCTTTGCCCAAACAGTGCGTCCTCTGTGCGTAAAAGCCCTGTGCGTAAAAGCCCTGTGCGTAAAAGCCCTGTGCGTAAAAGCCCTGTGCGTAAAAGCCCTGTGCGTAAAAGCCCTGTGCGTAAAAGCCCTGTGCGTAAAAGCCCTGTGCGTAAAAGCCCTGTGCGTTTGGACACGTTGTACTTACACTGTTGGAAACGCCCACATCATTTAAGTGTTTGTTTATGTAAAATTGTGAAGCAGTTGTTGTTTTCAGGAGGAGCTGATCCGGTTTGACAAGGAGCAGAAAAGGTTTAACGATGTTTCCGCCTCCGTTTTATCTCACACAGATTAGATTAGCCATTTGCTGCTACTGGTTTTACAGCCGTTAAGTGCAGTTCATAAAAAGTGAAAATTACATGTCTTGGGAAATACGTTTTACCTAAAGGTGCACTCTAGGTCAGATCTGTGGAGAGGCGAGCCCACTCACATGACGAATTCTTGTTTTTTCCAAGACATTTCGAGCAATAAAAAAGACATATTACTGAACGAATGTAAGAAGTACCAGTTTAATGCCACGCTGTGAAACATTCCAGGTGACGTAAACTAACTACATCTCCATGGAGACGAGCAGGTAATGGACACCTCACCAGAAAAGTTCCATAATGCACCTTTTAAGACCATTTTGAGGTGGTGTTTTATTTTTATTTTTTTTTTAATTAAAAGTACAGTATGAGTTGACTGAAGACAGAAAGTTAAATCCACACTTTGGAACATTTTTCGTGAAGATAGATGCGTTTTATGCCATACTGTGGGATTTTACAGCCAAAGGAACAACATTTCCATGGAAACGAGCCGGAGGAGTCAGGTTTGTGGAGATGCAGGGTTTTTCGTGCAATAAATGTGTCTTTTTTTGTCTAAAAGTGACATACTGTGGCTTTAAAGTCTAGAATCCAGCCCTAATCATGAAATGTCCAGATTATTATTTAGATTTTTTTTCGTTGCGATTGTTTTAAGTGCTCAGCCTTCGTCTCAACTTGTAAACGTTAAAACCCCCAAATGTTCACATCATCACGTTGCATTTTTCCTCAGGTCCGTTAAAACCAGAGGTCACGGTGTCGTACGTCGCGGTGTCGCTCATCTTCTTCAACAGTGGACTCTCGCTCAAAACAGAGGTGAGGTAAAATGGCCGACGCGTTCGCGCTTCGGTCTAATTCACGTTTTCCCTGAAGCTGCTGTGTCGTCTTTGGGGTTGTAGTGTTTTGCGCGGGGCCGATCTTCACAGAAAATGTGTTTTATTTGGACTCGCCGTGAAAAACCTCCGGAGAATCACGAGATCACGGAACATTTTATACAAATCGAGCGACTTTATATCAGAGTTTAGCCGCAAAACTTTTTACAAACTCTCCATCGAAGTGAATCAAGAGAAAGAACGTTTTGGAGAAGGGTTCTGAAACACTAAGGAGGCGGAGTCTGGGGGCCACGGGAGGCGGAGTCTGGGGGCCACGGGAGGCGGAGTCTGGGGGCCACGGGAGGCGGAGTCTGGGGGCCACGGGAGGCGGAGTCTGGGGGCCACGGGAGGCGGAGTCTGGGGGCCAAAGGAGGCGGAGTCTGGGGGCCAAAGGAGGCGGAGTCTGGGGCCACGGGAGGCGGAGTCTGGGGGCCAAAGGAGGCGGAGTCTGGGGGCCAAAGGAGGCGGAGTCTGGGGGCCAAGGGAGGCGGAGTCTGGGGGCCACGGGAGGCGGAGTCTGGGGGCCACGGGAGGCGGAGTCTGGGGGCCAAAGGAGGCGGAGTCTGGGGGCCAAAGGAGGCGGAGTCTGGGGGCCAAAGGAGGCGGAGTCTGGGGCCACGGGAGGCGGAGTCTGGGGGCCAAAGGAGGCGGAGTCTGGGGGCCAAAGGAGGCGGAGTCTGGGGGCCAAGGGAGGCGGAGTCTGGGGGCCACGGGAGGCGGAGTCTGGGGGCCACGGGAGGCGGAGTCTGGGGGCCAAAGGAGGCGGAGTCTGGGGGCCAAAGGAGGCGGAGTCTGGGGCCACGGGAGGCGGAGTCTGGGGGCCAAAGGAGGCGGAGTCTGGGGGCCAAAGGAGGCGGAGTCTGGGGGCCAAGGGAGGCGGAGTCTGGGGCCACGGGAGGCGGAGTCTGGGGGCCACGGGAGGCGGAGTCTGGGGGCCAAAGGAGGCGGAGTCTGGGGCCAAAGGAGGCGGAGTCTGGGGGCCAATGGAGGCGGAGTCTGGGGCCACGGGAGGCGGAGTCTGGGGGCCAAAGGAGGCGGAGTCTGGGGGCCAAAGGAGGCGGAGTCTGGGGGCCAAGGGAGGCGGAGTCTGGGGCCACGGGAGGCGGAGTCTGGGGGCCACGGGAGGCGGAGTCTGGGGGCCACGGGAGGCGGAGTCTGGGGGCCAAAGGAGGCGGAGTCTGGGGCCAAAGGAGGCGGAGTCTGGGGGCCACGGGAGGCGGAGTCTGGGGGCCACGGGAGGCGGAGTCTGGGGGCCACGGGAGGCGGAGTCTGGGGGCCACGGGAGGCGGAGTCTGGGGGCCACGGGAGGCGGAGTCTGGGGGCCACGGGAGGCGGAGTCTGGGGCCACGGGAGGCGGAGTCTGGGGCCACGGGAGGCAGAGTCTGGAGTCTGTGACGGGACAAACGGCCGACCACAGCGGCGGTGACACGTGCGGTCAGTTTAAAAGACGCCGCCACTTCTTTTCTGTCAGTGTGAGTTTTTTAGTGTCGAACATGCTCCACACAGGAATGGCTCTGTGCTGCTCTGGGGTTTGAACCGGGGACCTTGTTGCTGTGAGGCGGTGTGTCCAGCTGTTTGACTGCGTGTCCGTCCGTGTGTGTGTCCGTGTGTGTGTCCGTGTGTCCGTGTGTGTGTCCAGGAGCTGACCAGTGCCCTGCTCCACGTCCGGCTGCACCTGTTTGTCCAGAGCTTCACTTTAGTGTTCTTCCCTGTGTCTGTGTGGCTCCTGCTCCGAGTGCTCGCCCTGTCCAGCATCGACCAGTGGCTCCTGCAAGGGTGTGTACCAGTGTACTACTACTACTAATACTACTACTGCTAATACTACTACTACTATTACTGCTACTGCTACTACTACTATTACTGCTACTGCTATTACTAAACCTCCTACTACAGATACTACTCCTGCTGTTCCTCTTAAATCACATTACAGTCATGAGCTAGCATTAGCATTAGCATTAGCATTAGCGTTAGCATTAGCCAACAGTTTTTTCTCAGCTGTTTGTGTAAAATCAAACTCTTAAACAGACCATGAGCTCTTTTACTCACATTGTTGTTGTTTTTTTTCTCAGTTTTTAGTGAGGTTTTTTTGTGTGTCTGTGTTTACTGATGAGTGCGCTGTGTCACCACGGCAACAGCTGAACATTCTGTCCATAGACACACATGTAGAAAACACATTAAACAGAGTCAGAGTCATGTGGACATTTAAAATATTGTTTGAGCAGAAAAATGCTCAACACTAGAGGAAGTGCAGTTTAAGTCGTCTCCACTAGAGGGAGCTGGAACCCTCTCGTCCTTTCTCTCCCTCTCTCTAATCCCTTTCATTCTCGCTCTCATTCTTCCCATCTCTCCCTCGTCTCTCTATCTCTCTTTCTTTCACTCTACTGCCCTCGCCCTCTCTTTTTCTCACCTACCTCCCCCTCTATCTCTCCTCCATCTCACTCCCCCTTGCCTCCCTGCCCTCTCCCTTTCTTTCTCCCTGTCTCCCTCCCCCTTCCCTCTCTCTCCCTCCCCCTCCTCCTCCTCTCTTTCTTTCTTTCTTTCTTTCTGTCTCTCCCCTCTCCCTTCCCTCTCTCTCCTCCTCCTTTCTTCTCCTCCTCTTCCGCCCTCTCTCCCTCTTTATCCTTCCCCTCCCCCCTCTCTGTCCTCCCACTCTCTCTCTTCCTTACTGTTTCTCTCACTCTCCCTTGTCTCCCCACTCTCTCCCTCTCTCCTCCTCCTCTTCCTCCCTCTCTCCCTCCTCAATCTACTGCCCCTCTCTCCTCCCCCTCTCTCCTCCTCCTCCCCCCCTCCCCTCCTCCCCCCTCTCCCCTCTCTCCTCCCTCTCCCCCCCCCCTCTCTCTCCTCCTTCCCTCTCGCCTCCCTCTCCCCTCTCTCCTCTCCTCTCCTCCCCCCTCTCCTCCCCCCTCTCTCCTCCTCAGTTTACAGACGGTGAGCTGTATGCCTCCTCCGGTGTCGTCTGCTGTGATTTTGACCAAAGCCGTCGGGGGAAATGAGGTGAAACATTTTAAACTTCTAAACATTTAAATATTTCATAAACTGAACCTGCTCTGACTTCTCCTTCTTCTTCTCTCCTTCTTCTTCTCTCCTTCTCCTCCTCCTTCTTCTTCTTCTGCCTTTCAAATGTTCAGGCCGCCGCCATTTTCAACTCTGCGTTTGGGAGTTTCCTGGTAAGAAAACGTCTAAAAACACTAAAGCTGCACGGTGTCACTTTCCTGCTCGTCTCCATGGAGATTAGGCCTGTGCTCCGCTCCTTAAATCCAGTGACACGACTCGTCCTGCAGGGGGAGCTCGTGTGCTGCAGTAGTTTTGTCCTTCACTTTATAAACCCGACGTTTGGCCCGATGTAAAACACAACTCCATAGCGACGAGCAGATGGCGCCCCCTAGCACCGTGTCATGAGTATAAAGGTCTGTCTGAGTTATGTGTGATGTTATGTATTACTTGTGTGTCGTCTCAGGGGATCGTCGTCACGCCGCTGCTGCTGCTGCTGTTCGTGAGTGTTTCCTGTTTGTATCAACTCTGACTAAACACACGCGAGGCTAACGGTTATAGCGGCTAACGGTTACAGCGGCTAATCTGGAGCTGAGTTTCATATTTGGAATTCAGGCTGCGAGTATCATAGCAACCAAAGAGCCAATCAGGAGCGAGGCTGTTGAAGGTCACGCCCCCTCCCGCCCACACCGCAGGTTTAACAGGGAGCGGGCGCTTAGCAACGCTGTCAATCAAACCTGTTGCTAACGCTAGCGGGGGTCTGTTATTAAAGTTCATATCTCGATTTACAGGCTGTAATCAGGGCAGTTGTGTGTGATGTTACTGACTACTTGAAGTTACAGAGGTCACAGGAGCAGCACACGTTTAGGTTTAGACGTTTTTGAGAAGAAAACTGCAAATTTATCTAAAAAAAATGATGCCACGTAAACAGTTTAGTCGTTAAAAATGTGGATTTACAGTTTAGCTCCACTTTAGACACAAAATGGAGTCTCCTCTGTTTGTTTCATTCACATGTTTGAGTCACTTTATTATTCGTCTGTTACATCGACAAAGATCAAAATGTGACGTTACACTTTGTGATGTCATCAAGTGGGAGTTTACAAGTTTAACAGATCGAACATAAGAGGAGACAAGAGGAGGAGAGGAGACAAGAGGAGGAGAAGAGGAGACAAGAGGAGGAGAGGAAACAAGATGAGGAGGAAAAGAGACAGGAGGAGGAGGGGAGAAGAAGAGGAGGAGGGGAGAAGAAGAGGAGGAGAGGAAACATGAGGAGGAGGAGACGAGGAGGAGAGGAAACAAGAAGAGGAGGAGATAAGAGGAGGAGAGGAAACAAGAAGAGGAGGAGGAGGAGACAAGAGGAGGAGGAGATAAGAGGAGGAAAAGAGACAGGAGGAGGAGAGGAGTTTTCCAGTGAACTCCTCCTTTTCCCTTTAGTTCAGTTGTAGATTGTCAGTTGTTCCAGGACTGAAATGATCCAGATGATTCTAGTGAAGGTGGAGTTTAAAAACACAGTGGAGCACTTCCTGTATCACCACATGATGACATCACAAGGTGGAACAGAGTGTTTTACCGTTGCATAACCTGTGGTCTCGTTTGTCCAGTTGGGGTCGTCGTCGTCCGTCCCGTTCTCGTCCATTTTCTCTCAGCTCTTCATGACGGTGGTGGTGCCTCTGATCCTCGGGCAGGTGACGTCACTTTGATCTTTTCTGTTTCTTCTTCATTTACAGCAGAGCTCCACCCCCACGATTATGTTAAATTAGATTATTTATTTTTTATTTTATCCTTATTTGAACTAGACATATTTTTAGAACAACTGATTGAACCATTTGATACTGAAAAAATAAAATATCATGAAATTTAATTAAATATCAAATTAAAACAACTCATTTATCTCTTTGTTTCTCCTCACATGAGGCTCAGAGCTGTTGGTTTCACTTTCACAAAGTGGATGATTGTTTCATATTTGACGTTTACGCTGAAAAACTCCAGCGTCTCAGACTGAGGTGGAATGAGGCGTCTTATTTGTCTTCACACTGTCCACAGCAGACACCGGTCTGTCCTCGTGTCCCACCGGAGTCACGGTGAAGCCCAGTGCTCCATACTCTTCATCAGACTCCTCCTCCTCTTATTTTTCATGTGACTTTACCTCCGTCTATCTCCACCTTCCTTTTCATCCCTGTTAAAATGTTTTCCATAGTGTCTCTCCTTCACTGTCCTGTGTCACGACCTGTTCACTCTGTCCTGCTCTTTGCTGCGTACAGTACTACAGTACTACAGTACTACAGTACTACAGTACTACAGTACTACAGTACTACAGTACTACAGTACTACAGGAACAGAGGCCCCCTGTGGTACAGCAGCACTACTGCGCACGTTTATGTCCTCCCTCTCCCGGTTTAGTCCCGGTTGTCAGGTGTGCTCTCTGACCTTTGACCCCTGACCCTGTGTTCTCAGGCGTGTCGTCGGTTCCTTCGTGACTTCCTGGATCGTCGGAAGCCTCCGTTTGGGGCAGTGAGCTCCTGTGTCCTCCTCATGATCATCTACACCACCTTCTGTGACACCTTCAGTAACCCCACCATCGAGCTGGAGCCCAGCAGCCTGCTGAGCATAGTACTCATCAGTGAGTACTACTACTGCTACTACTACTGCTACTACTACTGCTGCTACTGCTACTGCTACTACTGCTACTACTACTACTACTACTACTACTACTACTACTACTACTGCTGATACTACTACTACTACTACTACTACTAATACTGCTACTACTACTACTGCTACTGCTACTACTACTACTGCTACTGCTACTACTGCTACTGCTACTACTACTACTACTACTATTGCTTCTTCTAGTACTCATCAGTAACCATAACTGTTACTACAAATACCAGTCTTATGTAGTACTTTTCACAATGCTCAGAGTTGCTGTAGTACTTTATACTGTACACGGGCAGACTAATCCACAGCCACAGCCGCCCCGGGGCAGACTGAAGCCACAGCCGCCCCGGGGCAGACTGTTTCTCAGACTGACGTCCTGTCGCTGAAACAGTCTGGAGTTCGTCGGTCGTAGTCGTTTGTTTTGGCGCTTCACCTTTGACTCCTCCCTCACCTCAGTGCTGCTCTGTGATTGGTCCTCTGCTGCGGGGGCGGGGTTAAACCTGACTTAACCTCGAACCCTCTCCAGATGGAGTCTCATGAGTTTGTGCCGGGCGTCCTCCGAGCTCCGCCCAGAGAAGTGTCTTGCTCAAGGACACAGTTGTAGTTTGTGCTGGTCAGAGCTGGGATTGAACCCCCAGCCTCCAGTGTGACCCCTGACCCCCAGAACCGGACCACACGAGTGAGGGGGCGCTGTTTAAGTCTGTGTTTTTGTGTTTTCAGTTTTCTTGATTCAGATGGGCTTCATGATGCTCACCTTCACCTTCTCCACCAGGTCAGGGTCTGGTTACATCATCACATTATTACATCATCACGCCATGACATCATCACATTATTACATCATCACGCCATGACATCATCACATGGTCACGTCCCGGTCTCGTTCAGACTCACCTGTGTTCTCTGTTTCTGTCTCAGGTCAAACTCCAGCTTCAGCCCTGCAGACACTGTGGCCATCATGTTCTGCTCCACCCACAAATCGCTGACGTTAGGTACTCGCTCGTTTAATCACGTCGGCGTTTTATCACGAGATCATGAGCGCGACATCAAAGAACGCGGCGTCTGTTCATTCAAGTTGAGACTTTTTACTGTAGAGTCATCTGTGTTTACGTCAAAGACTGAGGACACTTTGTCTGTCAGATTTAATACAGAGAAAGAGGCTAATGAAGCTAACGAGGGTAAAGAGGCTAACGAGGGTAAAGAGGCTAACGAGGGTAAAGAGGCTAACGAGGGTAAAGAGGCTAACAAGGGTACACAGGCTAACGAGGGTAAAGAGGCTAACGAGGGTAAAGAGGCTAACGAGGGTAACGGCGCTAACGAAGGTAAAGAGGCTAACAAGGGTAACGAGGCTAACGAGGGTAAAGAGGCTAACAAGGGTAAAGAGGCTAACGAGGGTAAAGAGGCTAACAAGGGTAAAGAGGCTAACGAGGGTAAAGAGGCTAACAAGGGTAAAGAGGCTAACGAGGGTAAAAAGGCTAACGAGGGTAAAAAGGCTAACGAGGGTAAAAAGGCTAACGAGGGTAAAGAGGCTAACAAGGCTAACGAGGGTAAAGAGGCTAACGAGGGTAAAGAGTGTAAAGACATTAAAGAGGCTAATGAAGCTAAAAAGGCTAAAGAGGCTAACGAAGCTAAAAAGGCTAAAGAGGCTAAAAGGCTAAAGTGGCTAGCGAGGCTAAAGAGATTAAAGAGGCTAACGAAGCTAAAAAGACTAACGAAGCTAAAAAGGCTAACGAGGCTAAAGAGGTAAACAAGGTCTTAAAACTCAAGAAAAACCAAACTGTATTTAAAGATGTTCAGGAGCCTGTGGTCAGTCCGAGCTCATGGTCCTTTTAGGAGATAAGTCCGGTCTTTCTGGTAAATAAAACTCAAATTTAAGTCTAACAGCACTTCAGACACAGCAGTGCCTTTAGATAGCTTCACCGGGGAATATTGATGATTTCAGCTACAAAGTGTCAGTATTTGGGGGCGTGGCAAATCCGATCAAAACTATCTCTGTGTATTTGAACTAAACTGCAGTTACAAGGCCACACCTGCAGGGGGCGCTCATGCAGCCCATAGACAAACGTATCATCGACTAAACGGCGTCGGGCTCTACGTGTTTGTAATAAAACGTCTGATGAGCGTTTGTTTTTCAGGCATTCCCATGTTGAAGATCGTGTTCGCGGGTTTCGAGCATCTGTCCCTGATCTCGGTCCCTCTCCTCATTTATCACCCGGTCCAGATCCTGCTCGGGTCGGTGCTCGTGCCCAGCATCAGGGCGTGGATGACCTCCAGACAGAAGGTAAAGGAACAACACGGAACATTTGAACGTCTGAAGTGTTAAAACCACAGAGTGTAAAGACTGGACTGAGGGAGAGTGACGTCAGCAGGTTAGCTCTGTACATTTATATATACAGTGTATGCTAGCAGGTTAGCTCTGTCCGTTTATATATACAGTGTATGCTAGCAGGTTAGCTCTGTCCGTTTATATAAACAGTCTATGCTAGCAGGTTAGCTCTGTCCGTTGAATGCCCTGAATCAAAAGTCAGATTTATTGAATCAGTTGTGCCGTTGTCCCTGAGTCGTCTCGTCCTCCGCTGAAAAATGAACAAACAAAAAGTGGATTTACATCATCAAAATAATCGTATCAGTCTTAATCTGGTCCAAGTGTCTCCAGCCTCGACACATCGTCTCCATAATAAAGCAGAGATGTGCCCGAGCGGAACAACAGAATCAAAATGAGGTCAAAGATAAAAATATGACATCAACTCACGAAAGGAATTAAGTCAAACAGATCGAGGACGAAACATGAAAACAAGTCAAGATTTAGAGCAAAGAACGACATATTTAAAACAACAAAATAAAACACTGAAGACAAAACTGAGCCACGTGTTTTTCTGTTTTATCTCTCAAGCAGCAGTGGAAGAAGTACAAATACTAGAGCAAAGTATCCAAATTACAGGTCGTACAGAGACTCATGGAGCTTTTACAGGAGGCTGTGGCGCCCCCTACAGTCTAAAATAAACAGCACTGAACACAGGCACAACTAAAGTGACATCAGGAAAGACCAGGATGTGAAGAAGAGACAGGAAATATAACAGAGAGAGAGAAGTATCTGAACAGAGGAAAATACTGCAGTAATGTCTGAGTAAATGTGAATGTACTTGAGCAAAGTATCTCATGACAAAAAGTGACTGAAGTAAAAGTATTAAAGGAGTTAAAGAGTAAAAAGTAAAAGTATTTAATAGAATAATTAAAAAAAAACAACTCTAGTTCCAAACTGTAGTGGAGTAGGAAGTACAAATACTGCTCTCAGATGTACTCAAGTAAAAGTAAAAAGTACACACTGTAAATGTTCTTAAGTAAAGTACAAATACCTATTATTTTAAGTACAGTTCTTTACCACTTTTACTTTGTTCCGTTTCGCCGCTGTGTCAAGTAACGACAGAAAAGAGAGAGAGAGGGTCATGTGACGCTCATTCTGCTCTCTGATTGGATAATAATAAACTAACATGAACACATCAGGAAGTGTTCTGTTTGATTTGAAAAAGTTGAGCTTGTGTGTGACAAAGACAGGCCTTTAATCTGCACATGATGTCACACTCATGATGTCATACTCATGATGTCATACTCATGATGTCACACTCATGATGTCACACCCCATGACATCATATTTGCCCATGATGTCATGTCTGAATCGTGATTGTGTTTTCCTTTTGTGTGTCCGTGTCGTGTCCGTGTCGTGTCCGTGTCGTGTCCGTGTCGTGTCCGTGTTGTGTCCATGTGCTTGTGCGCCCCCTACAGTCCACTCTGCTGTTGCGTTAGGCTGTTCTGGTCCGAGTGAGTAACAAAGAACCGTTTAAAGTGTTTTAAAGTTCACATCACAGGTTTATCCCAGAGTCTGACCCCGACCACGGAGCAAACACCAAGAAAAGTTTTAAAACAAGTACATTTACTCTAGTACATTTACTCTAGTACATTTACTCAGACATTACTGCAGTATTTTCCTCTGTTCAGATACTTCTCTCTCTCTGTTATATTTCCTGTCTCTTCTTCACATCCTGGTCTTTCCTGATGTCACTTTAGTTGTGTCTGTGTCCAGTGCTGTTTATTTTAGACTGTAGGGGGCGCCACAGCCTCCTGTAAAAGCTCCATGAGTCTCTGTACGACCTGTAATTTGGACATTAAGACGTGATCATTTCTCTGTTCACACCTGAGCTCTGGGACACGATCCTGTGATTTAAACTCAGAATATTCATCTTTATTTGAATTTTATATTTCACATTTCAGAGATTTTAATGTGGATTTAAAAAAGTTGAAATGTCTCTTCAAACAGAGCTTTAAAACATTCATATTCTGAATTCACATCATTTTGAATCATTTTGGTGTTTTTCCTTTTCATCTTGAGTCCAGCCGCTCGTCTCTACACCAGGGGGCGCTGTCACGATACTCACATCTCAAACTTTTAATATTAAGACTCGATACTCAAAGCCCAGGGGCCAGTTGTTTGTGTGAAATGTAAAACAAGCTGCTGGACTCGGTGATGATCTCTGCTGTGGTGAGGAAATGTTTGGGAAATATTCAAATCTACAAATCTGTAATGTCAAGACTCACACGTTTATTTAATTCAAGGTTTGACACAAAAATGACATGAACTTTAATCCACGTTTTAATGTTGTTTCCTCCTGGAGCTGTGTTTTGTTTCATTCTCACATTTTTAACACACAAACTCTTCTTCTCTCAAACTGAAAACACTCTGTTCCACCTTGTGATGTCATCATGTGGTGATACAGGAAGTGCTCCACTGTGTTTTTAAACTCCACCTTCACTAGAATCATCTGGATCATTTCAGTCCTGGAACAACTGACAATCTACAACTGAACTAAAGGGAAAAGGAGGAGTTCACTGGAAAACTCCCACTTGATGACATCACAAGGTGGAACAGAGCGTTTTGAGCTTTGTTTCATTCTCACATGTTTGAGTCACTTTATTATTCGTCTGTAACATCCACAAACACAACTCCAGGTCTGTTTTTGAAGAGGAAACATTAGAAAAGTTCACACGATTCACGTTTGTTTGACACTGGAGCTTTAAGGTCCTTTATTTCCTGGTTTGTCTGTATGTTGCTTTTGTTGATCAATTTTGTTGTTGTTGTTTTTATTGTTTTTAATATGTTGTTGTTGTTGACATGTTGTTTTTGTTAATGTTTTTAATCTTTGTTGTTTTTAATCTTGTTTTTATCTTTATTGTTGTTTTTCATCTTTATTGTCGTTGTTTTTCATCTTTATTGTCGTTGTTTTTCATCTTTATTGTCGTTGTTTTTCATCTTTGTCGTTGTTGTTTTTCAGGCTCACTATCTGGATGCCGTTTGAACGATTCCGGCTCTTCTTGGACTTGTGCCTTTCTCCAAACCGAACGACCTCAGACGGAGAGTGTGACGCTCGTGTGACTTTTGTATTTAAAACAAAAAGCCCATGTTGATACTTTTGTATTTAATGAGAGTATTTAGTTATTTGAAGAGTTTATTTCTCCACAGATGAACTGTTACTGGGAACAATATTTTTACATGGACGTTGTTACAGAGTTTTGGATGTTTGCTCAAACTTTAATACACATTTTAAAGATGTGTCTGTCTCTTTAAATAAACACACACACACTGGGGCTTTGGGGATAGACTCCAGCTCAGGGCGCTCTCGAGCAACGCACTTTTACCTCTGTGTATGTGGATGTGTGTGTGACCGAGAACCAGGACTAGACCGGGACTGGACCAGGACTGGACCAGGACTAAACCAGGACTAAACCAGGACTAAACCAGGTCTAAAGTGTTGTGTTGTGATGTTGTGAGGACCATGTTGGTTTTGCTGTGGTTAAACAGGTTGTGTTGGTTTTGTTGGGTTGTGTTCAGGTGACCTGTGAAAGGGCCGGGGGCCTTCGCTTTATGCTCATCCAGTATCTGCGGCTCTTATACTGCAGTACTGCTGTCACCATGGTAACACTTCAAACACAACTTCAGTACTGAGGAACAGACTCGACACTAACACTCACGACAACACACTGTGGTGTTCCACGTTAAATGTACTTTGTGAGTGTTTACAGTGGAGCAAAAATTTATTTATTTATTAAAGTATTTATTCAGCCCTAATTGTTCAAGTTCTTCCACTTAAAAAGATGAGACGCCTGTAATTTTCATCATAGTTTCACTTCAACTATGAGACAGAATGAAAGATCCAGGAAATCACACTGTAGGATTTTTAATAAATTAATTAGTAAATTCCTGGACAAAATAAGTATTTGTCACCTACAAACTGTTTGAACTCGTCCTCAGTATAAAAGACACATGTCCACAACCTCAAACAGTCAGACTCAAACTCCACTATGGACAAGACCAAAGAGCAAAGGAACCACAAACAAAACTGTAGACACCAGGCCCCGAACACTCAATCTGCAACAGGTAAGAGCTGGAGTCAACAAATCAACTGTGGAGCAAGTATTACAAAATGGAACAAGACCAAGACCTGGGGCTCCACCAAGATCTGACCCCGTGGGGTCAAAATGACACAAGAACAAAGAGCAAAAACCCCAGAACCACACGACCGAGTGAATGACCTGCAGAGAGCTGGGACCAAAGTAACAAAGGGACCATCAGTAACACACTACACCACCAGGGACTCAAATCCTGCAGTGCCAGACGTGTCCCCTGATTAAGACGGGACATGTCCAGGCCCGTCTGAAGTTTGACAGAAGCATTTGGATGATCCAGAAGAGGATTGGGACAATGTCACATGATCAAACCAAAATACAACTGTTTGGTAAAAACGTTTCATGCTGAGTTTCATCCAAAGAACACCAGACCTACTGTGAATCATGGGGGTGGAAACATCATGCTTTGGGGCTGTTTTTCTGCAAAGGGACCAGGACGACTGATCCGTGTAAAGGAAAGAATGAACGGGGCCAAGTATCATGAGATTTTGCGTGAAAACCTCCTTCCATCAGTGAGGACACTGACGATGAAACCTAACTACCAGCACCAGTGTGTGAAAACCTCTGGAGACTTACAGAAGATGTTTGACCTCTGTCATTGCAAACAAAGAGTATATAATAAAGTATTGAGATGAACTTTTGTTATTGACCAAATACTTAATTTACAACTGAATTTAGATTTTTCCCCTCATTCTGGCAGTTGAGAGAATAGTCCCTCCAAGTATCCTGGGTCTTCCCCAGGGACTAAACCAGGTCTAACCCAGGACTAAACCAGGACTAAACCAGGTCTAACCCAGGACCACAGGTGACAGTCTAAACATAGACCTGTAAATCTGGAGCTCGAGCTCCTCGGCCTTAAACCGACTCCCAAAACAAGATTTATTCATTTAAATAAAAACACAGAAGAAAACATTAAAATATAAATTAAAGGTGCACTATGTAACTTGTCTTGGATCTACCACTCGTCTCCAAGGAGATGTTTTATTGCACGGCCCTGGAATGTTCCACAGTATGACATTAAACTTGTACATTTATTCGGTGACAGGCCTTTTTATTTCTCAAAAACACTGAAAAATAAACAGTGTGTTCATGTGTCAGTGGCTCAGTTGGTAGAGCGTTTGTCCACTGACCCACAGGTTGACGGTGCGATTCCAGCTCCCACAGATGAATACTGTCATTGTGTCCTTGAGCAAGACACTCAACCCTCCCCCTGTGTGTGTGTCTGTGTGTGTGTGTGTGTGTGTGTGTATAAACATGTGACTGTTTTCTCTGTGTGTGTGGGGGTGTGTCTATGTGTGGGTGGGTGTGTGTCTCTCTGTGTGTGTGTCTCGGGGTGTGTGGGGGTGTGTCGGGGTGTGTGTGTGTGTGGGGGGGGGGGGGGTCTCTGTGTGTGTGCCTCTGTGGTGTGTGTGGGTGTGTCGGGGTGTGTGTGTGTCTGTGTGCGTATAAACATGTGACTGTTTTCTTTGTGTGGGTGTGTCTGTGGTCTGTGTGTGTGTGTGTGTCTCTGAGTGTGTGTGGGTGTGTCTGTGTGGTGTGTGTGTATAAACATGTGACTGTTTTCTTTGTGTGGGTGTGTCTGTGTGGTGTGTGTGTCTCTGTGGTGTGTGTGTGGTGTGTGTGTCGGGGTGTGTCTGTGTCTGTGTGTGTGTGTGTGTGTGTGTGTATAAACATGTGACTGTTTTCTCTGTCTGTGTGTGGGTGTGTCGGGGTGTCTGTGTGTCTCTGTGTGTGTCTGTGGTCTGTGTGTGGGTGTGTGTGTGTATAAACATGTGACTCTTTTCTTTGTGTGGGTGTGTCTGTGGTCTGTGTGTGTGTGTGTGTGTCTCTGAGTGTGTGTGGGTGTGTCTGTGTGGTGTGTGTGTGTGTGTATAAACATGTGACTGTTTTCTTTGTGTGGGTGTGTCTGTGTGGTGTGTGTGTCTGTGTGGGGGTGTGTGTGTGTATAAACATGTGACTGTTTTCTCTGTCTGTGTGTGTGTCTGTGCGGGGTGGGGGTGTGTGTGTGTGTGTGTGTGTGTGTCGGGGTGTGTGTGTGTGGGTGTGTGTATAAACATGTGACTCTTTTCTTTGTGTGGGTGTGTCTGTGGTCTGTGTGTGTGTGTGTGGTGTGTGTGTCGGGGTGTGTGTGTGTGTCTCTGTGTGTGTCTGTGGTCTGTGTGTGTGTGTGTGTGTGTGTCTCGGTGTGTGTGTGTGTGTGTGTGTGTATAAACATGTGACTCTTCTTTGTTCCAGGTCAATCTGTGGCTCTGCTCGTCGTCTCCAAATGATGATGTAAAATACATATTTGCATTTTACCTGATCCAGAACACGACACATGCCTCAGTGTGACTCAGTGGTCATCCTCCCTCCTCCCTCTCACCAGGAGGTTGTGGGTTAGACTTCCTATGACATTTTTGCACAGCTTTGCCTCTTTAACAGAGCAGAGAACAGGGAGAAGTGGCACAGATGGCGGCGCTCACACTTTCTAATGACACGATTTGAGTTGTGCCAACATTATTCAAAGACTGTCCCTCGTCCTCACACACGAGTCTGAAATCCCTCGTCTCAAAGGCCCGTTACAGTCAGACCAAGTGCTAAAAATAAACTTTAAAGTAACTGCACGACACAATGAACGCCACATAAATCCTACGACTATTTATTCCACCATAACAGTGTTGGTCATACAAAGTACACACATGTTTACTGAAGTACTTTTGTCAGAATTCAAATAATAAATGGTAATAATGAACAAAAAGTCATATAAAAATCATCATCACAATAACAAACACATTACAATTGAATCCAAACTAAACTTTCTAGCCGCAAAACATAAAAACATAAAAACAAAATGGCCGCCGTTCGCCTCAGTCCCCCGGCGTGGCGAGTATGTCGTATTCTGCCAGCAGCACAAAACTGTTCTCCCTGATTCTCCGAACTCGCACCAGGTCTCCACACTCCTGAATGTGGATGAGTCCCCTCTCTCCTCGGCTGTACTCCCTCTCTCTGTCGTTTAAAGTCACTTGGGTTCGTTTGCCGCACGCCTTTCGATAAACGTACCTCACCCCGACCACCAGCACCATGCCCAGACCGGCCGCACACCCGAGCAGCATGCCCAGCTCCCACGCGCTGTGCCTGGGCACGATGTCCGGGTACTTCCCCCCTCTGTCTGGATGTAGGTTTGGTGGAAGTTTCGCCTTCACCTCAACTTTTGGTTTTGAGTTTTGATTCGTGTTTTGGGATATTCGATATATCGCCGGGTTGGGTTTACCGTTGTGGTTCGTCAAAGCTACGTCAGTTAGCGTCTTTTGAGCTAACGTTGGCGCGAAAGTTGTGATGATGTGGTTTACGAGAGACTGACGAGCGGCAGACGGTTGAAATTTTGGAGATTTTGAAGGTGGAGTCGTTTTTGGAGTCGTGTAAGATTCGTACGGTTTTACGGCAAAGAAAGTGGCGGCGTTCGGGGGACTTGAAATCGGCAGTGGAGCTGGAACTTCTGGAAAATTAGCAACAGTCAAAGTTTTGTTTTTCAAAATACCAGAAATCGATGAAACATTTAGAATGTTGCTGCTTCCTGGTGAATTCGTGAGTCTTTTCTTGCCAGTGGTCGTCGTTGAAATATTTATAAAGGGATCACCAGCTGGACTTTGTGACCGGGTTGATGTGAGCGCACTGGACTCCGTTTGCGATCGACTTGTTACGACATATTTTTGCATGATGGAAAAATTACTAAAAGACCAACTGGGATTTTTAGAAGAACTCCCAGCAACAGGAATGGGTGAGATTTTAGTCGTATTTTTCAAAGCGAGTGTTGATTTTCCGTCCAAAGAAACTCCTGTTGGCTCACGCGTCGTCGTAGCTTCAAAGTAGGTGACGAATCTTCGGTTTAAATTTGAGCTCGGAGTTGCGTTTTCACCGTCTACTTCATTTTTTGATTGTGAATGAATCGATGAGCTTTTGGTGACTGTCCGCCTCGTATCACTTTGGGTTCTGTCGGTTCGTTTATGTTGTGAAGTAGCGGGAGAATAACTTGATGATGAACTCGTTTGCGTAGTAACTTCTGAAACGATCGTGGTCTCCTTACCTTGAAGTTCTAACATGTTGGTAGAACTAATTGTGGCCGTGTTCAAATGAGTTTTAGATTCTAGTTTTGGGTCAGTATCATCTTTAGGTGAAGCTCGTATCAATTTTGAATCAGTCGTTGTGTCTTTTTTGCTGAAGGTTTCTCCCTGTGCAAATGGAACATACTGGGGTGTTGGTTTGGTTAGTGTTTCATAAGGTAAAGAGCGAGGTCCTTGATTGGAACTGGATTGAAAATTGGTTGAATTGTGAGTAAATATTGAATCCGTAGGCGGCGTTGTTGCGTGTTTATGGATCTTAAGAGCGTGGTCATTTTTAGAAGGAAAAAATGCACGAAACTGAGATGTTTGTTTGTGTTTTGATGAAGTCGTAGCTCTAGGTTGGACACTGGTCCCCATGCGGCTGGTATTCTTAGAAGATGCAGTTTCCTTGATGAACGCAGGTGCTGCCGTTACAGTCGTTTCTTCTAACGCTGAGAAAGTTGTCGTAGATTCTAATTTACTGCCATGTCGAGTTGTAGTTTGACTTATTTCAGCTCCATTGTGTAAATCCACGGATGAAAATTCCATTGCGTTTTTGGAGGAAGACGTTTCATCTTTTGAAACGAGGTTTGCTCCTGTATTTAAAGTATAAAACAAAGAGCGAACGTGAGATTGACTTGGGCCAATTGTACGTCCAACAGTTGAAGATGGAGCATAACTGGTTGGTGTGTTACTAATTGAGGGATGCATCTGAAACGGACTGGTTGAAATAACAGATTCTGGCTTGGCACTCGATTGGACGTCACTTCTCGTAGGTCGTTCAGTGTTTTCTCCTTTGGCTAATTTGTTATAAAGTTTTGTCATATAGATTGGTTCAGAAGTTGTCGAAATGCCAGGCCTGGGTGAAGATAATTCCTCGTGAGATCGACTTGTTGGAGTGATCAAGTCTAACGATGGTTTTTGATTCAAATTGGCTGCAACTGTTGAAAAATGCGACAGATTCTTTGGACTATTTGACTTGAAACGTGTAGTCCTAGAAAAAGTCTCCCTTATTAGCGCGTTGGTTCCTTCTAAGGCTGGTTTTTGATGAGTAATTATCGCATTAATCGAAGCTGAATTTTCTGCAAATGGACCTGTTAAGTGCTCATTTGTATCGCTAACATCTGCAATATTCGCGTTGTCGTCTTGAGGAAATGGATCAGTGGTTGGGGGTTTTGGTGGTCTGCCAAATCTAGAAATGTGGGACAAAGACAGAATGCGACCTTGATTTGTAGTGGGGATTTCAGATGTTTTCTGCGTTGTATTTGTTGGAACACTGGTGGACGAAAGGTTTGCTAGTTTACTGGTTGACGAAGTGGTCGAGAAACCGGTTGATCTTTTATCGTAAGTTTCTGGTACAAAATCTGCGGTAAAATTAATGTTTGAAGAAGTTTTGGAAGCTATGGTGGAATCTTTCATAGAAGTGGCCATTTTTGGATAAGAACTGGGTGAGTTAGTCGCTTTGACGATGGTGTAATCTTTTACCGGAGTAGCTGGCGTCGCACTGGTATCAGGAAACGCGTGGTTGGGTGTAGTTCCATGAGCCAAAGGAGTCACATCAGAGGGACTTTCAGCAGCTAAAGTTGAAAATGTGGACTGTAAATCTGTAGTTGTGTTGAAATCTGCAGCATTTCGGGTTTGGTCAGTTTGTTTATGTTGCGAATTAGTGGGAGAATAACTCGTTTGCGTAGTAACTTCTGAAACGATGGTGGTTTCCTTATGTTGAAATCCTAACGTCGCGGTAGAATTACTTTTGGCTGTGTTCGAATGAGTAGCAGTAGTACTCAAATACTGATCAGACGTGGCTGATGTACTGGACCTGCTGCTACCGATATACGATGAACGGACTTTTGAAGTAACTTGATTTGAAAGAGTTTTAGATTCTAGTTTTGAGTCAGTATCATCTTTAGGTGAAGCTGGTGTCAATTTTGAACCAGTTGTGTCTTTTTTGCTGAAGGTTTCTCCATGTGCAAATGGAACATACTGGGGTGTTGGTTTGGTTAGTGTTTCATAAGGTAAAGAGTGAGGTCCTTGATTGGAACTGGATGGAAAATCGATTGACTTGTGAGTAAATATTGAATCCATAGGCGGCGTTGTTGCGTGTTTATGGATCTTAAGAGCGAGGTCATTTTCAGAAGGGAAAAATGCACGAAACTGAGATGTTTGCATGTGTTTTGATGAAGCTGTAGCTCTAGGTTGGACAGTGGTACTAGCAAGATACAAAAATGTGTAAATGGGACGTGTTGGGTTTGCAGTTGTGGCTTTAAACCTTGAAGAAAAGCGTGTGGTGGTCACGTGTTCAGAAATGGCAGCTTGATAAGTGGAATCTGTCGAAGTAGCTCGCAGTAAATGCCTTGTAACGGCTTGAGTTGAAGTCATCGATTTTGGACTAGAAGTTGTTAAGGTAAAGACGGTTGAATGGACACTGGGCTGACTTGTTGGGAGCACTGTCGACTTGGAAGAGTTTACATATTTTTGGTTGGTAAGATTATTTCTCAATGGCATTTTGGTTTTTTGCGGTGCAGCGCTCGATTCAAAACCGTTTAAACTTGACGTACTATTGTCCTTTGGTCTCGTTTCCTCTGAGTGAATGCTAGACGTTCCAGGTTGTCTTTCCGTGGTATTTTTATGAGAATTTGTAGATTTTTTTGTCAAGTTGGAGAAATAATTCTGCAGTGGATTTGTGGTGATCCTTGAGGTTTCTTTATAAAACACTGTAGTCACTTTGTCTCTGAATTCTGAAGCATAAAATGTCTGTGAAATAGATGACAAACTTGCTTCATGTCTGGATGCAGCATTTTGGGTGGATTTTGTTGGCGGATTAGTGGAAAATGTGCTTGAAATGACAGGTTTTGGTGCCAAAGTTTGAGTTTTTAACGTAGAAATGGCTGAGGCTCTTGTAATGGAGGAGTTAGCGTTTCTTGTTGGAATAATGACACGTTGTTCCTTATTTTGTGGCCGACGCGGAACAGTTCTCGTCAAACTGATTGGTTGATTTAATGTGGGATTTGTTGATTCGTTGGCAGAATAATTCGATTCCGTTGTGATTTCAGTTTCAGAACTAGTCGTAGAGTTTTTGGTAGAATCCATAAATGAAATATCTTTACCGATTGAAAATATTTGGACATTTGAAGTCGTCGCTGAGTTAGAGGGACTTTCAGGACTCGTTGCGGTGGACTGGGTTCGTTCAGCTACAGATGGAGTTGTGTTTTTGTCTTCTGCTAACAAGGAATCGAGATGTAACACCAGTTCTTTTACACCTTTAACTAGTGAAGATTTGGCTGTTACGAATAATTTATCTGGATTTGCTGATTTTGTTGCTGGTTTGCTAATCGTTGGAAGATGGAACTCAGTCTTATCTAAATCTGGTTTCATCGTTTTGTCTTTCTCAGCATCTTTAAAAGTTGAAGACGTTGGTTGTTTTTGCAGTAAATGATCTTGACCTGATTCAGTTGTTAATGGAAGGATTTGTGGTTCAGTTCTGGCGATGTCATTGTTTTGTGTCGCGTTAGAAGAAAAGTGAAGTTGGCTGCTGGAGTTTTGATTTGTTGCGTTGACAGCTGGTGAAGTATTTTCCAAATCTGAAATCGTTCCAGAGGTTTCAGTATCAACTATTATACTGAGTGTTTGAGGTTTTTGGGTGGAATTTTTAAATAATTTTGCAGACTCATCTTGACTTGACTGAAATGTTGAGTTAGTTTTTGAGCCTGACTTGCCAAATTCAAGCTTTTGCACGTTTCCAAAACTATCTATTTTTGTTTTTTCTGAACTTCCATTTTGCATTTTGAGTTTTTCAGTCGCTGTTCTGTCTCCTGTTTCATTTAAAATCGTTTGACTTTTTGGCAAAGTAGTCGTGGCATCTTTAGATTTCATTTGGGAGTCTCGCATTGTCTGATTCGTGTCAAAAAACGTAAGATATTTTCCTCTGATTTGTTCAGTTTGCAGCAAGGAGGTAGGTTTAGTAGCATTAGCCATTGGTAGCATGTTAGCTTCACTGTCTTTACTCTCATTGGAAAACGTTGTAGAGTCATTCTTTGCACTGACCACAGATGCTAACCCGTTGCAATCAGAATCATCCGTGTCGGTCTGAGCTGCTTTTTCTTCAAACACTTTTTCTGATCGTACAAATGTCCCGGTACCTCCCTCATTTGTCCCATTTGGATGTTTTACTGTAGTTTTTAAATTTGTAGTAGTCATACTGATGTTGTTGTACAGAGAGTCAGATGGAGAGTAGATGTTTTGAGCTCTGAGTCTTGAAGGAGGCGTAAATCTCTTGTAGATGGTTGTGTCTCTGATCGTCACGGGCCTCGCGTTTGTCGCATTAATGGCACCGGTGAGTTCACTGTGTTGATCTTGAGTTGAGTCTTCATCGAAGGTTTGAACTAGAAAAAAAATTTAACACATTACAGAAGTTTATTTTATGATGTGCTTTAGACAAGTCTTCGTGTCGTTAACCAGAAAAATGTCAGTTTGTGTAGCATTGCTAACTCTAAAAACTACTTTTGTGCAACTTGGGTGTACGGACGGGACGATAAAAATATATATCGTTAATCCTGACCGTGTCCTGACATTATCCTGACATTGTCCTGACATTGTCCTGACATTGTCCTGACATTGTCCTGACATTATCCTGACATTATCCTGACATTGTCCTGACATTATCCTGACATTGTCCTGACATTGCTGTGAACACAAACCAACCTGGCATTTTTGAGTTTCCTCTCCAGCGACTACGACTCCCATCATGCAACACTGGAGACGTGATCCCCGTCCAGTAAACGAAGTACGACTGCACCACGGTGATACTGGACAAACAAAACACACACAACACACACAACACACACAAAACACATACAAAACACACACTTTTAAGTAGGTTGTAAGGTAGTACTCGGATACATTTACTTAGAAATTGAACATATTAAAATGTAAAATGTGATGTAACACTGCACATTTATTTAGTTTTGTTTGATTTCTCGTGTGTGATTTCTCGTGTGTGATTTCTCGTGTGTGATTTCTCATGTGATTTCTCGTGTGTGATTTCTCGTGTGTGATTTCTCGTGTGTGATTTCTCATGTGATTTCTCGTGGGTGATTTCTCGTGTGTGATTTCTCGAGTGTGATTTCTCGTGGGTGATTTCTCGTGTGTGATTTCTCGAGTGTGATTTCTCGTGGGTGATTTCTCGTGTGTGATTTCTCGAGTGTGATTTCTCGTGGGTGATTTCTCGTGTGTGATTTCTCGTGTGTGATTTCTCGTGGACTCACTAAAAGCGCACGTCTCCCGCGGGTTTGTCTGGAGCCCTCCACACAAACGACAGGTTCCTTTTCAGCTGTTTGTCTGAGTGCGTCACCGTGTCACTGTCCGAAACGCAGCGAATCGCGTGCGTCCCGGGCGGAGTCAGGGTCCAGGCCCCGCCCACGAGGACTCCACCCATCCCGCCTGGCCCCACCCCCTTAGGTCCTACCAGAACCTGACTCTGAACTGGGATTTCGGACTGAGAGGCAGGTCCGGGCCTCTCCACAGTGCGAGCCTGGAGCAGGAAGCCCATGAAGTCCCGGGAGCTTCGGACAGTCACTGAGACAAGGAGCAGAAAAAAGATTATTTATTTTAGGTTGACAAAACACTTCAAGAAGTTATATAATCAAGTGTAGTCATGATACTAACAATACAAACTCGATTTCTATACTAAGAAATAGACTTGATACTCAGTAAGGATTACGATTATTGATACCTGCGATCAATGAGTATATAGAGTCAATACTGGTTTTAGCTTCAGCTCCAAATGAAGCTCATCGAGGCTCGAGCAGGTGTAGAGGCGAATCTAGAGCGCTTTAGCAACGCTGTCAATCAAACCTGTTGCTAACGCTAACAGGAGCGACCTCGGGGAAAGAAGGACCTGATTTGTCTGTTATTAATGTTCATATCTGGATTTACAGACACAATAGTGAAATAAAAACCTCAGGATCATGTAGAGGGTTAATACGAACATTTAAGACCAGAATGAGTCTGAAGCAGCAGAGACAGAGAGAGGACACAGTTTTTCAGTGTAAAGTGAATTGGAGCCAGAGACGATGGAGCAGGAAGTGCACACATGATCACTTCCTGTTTGGAGCACGGCGGCTAACAGGTTAGCTATGTCCATTTATATAAACAGACTTTGGACACTCAAGCCACAGTGGGTCTAAAATTTGACATATATATTTACATTAGAGATTTGGCCTGTAACATGTAGGAAAGCATGAATATGCAGGGTTCATTGTACAAATTGTTTTCCAAATATATTAATTAAATTAATAATGTATTAAATGTCAGTTGAATAAACAGCAGAAAAACTTTGAACGAGGTTTACTATATATACTATACTATTACTATATAGGTTTAATATAATTCAGTCAAGTTCGACAGGCGGAATAACAAACTCAAAGGGCCGTGTGGGCCCCTGAGTAACATTGGACCAAACAGCAAACTTTAAAATAAAAGAAATACTTTTTTTTTTTTAAAGCTCCTATGACAGACTGGGCCACTCACATAAAAACCCCAGTTTGGCCATTTTTAGCTTTCACATGTTACTTCCTGGTTGTAAATCATGACATCACACACTGGGGACTTCTATCGCTGTTACCTAGCAACCGTGTAGTACACGGGGTCAAAGGTTACATCCACCAGATAAAGCAGAAAAGAGAATCGCTCGCACGGAGGCGTTTTTACCCGTGAGCAGATGTCCCGGGAGGTAGTGCTCTCTGGACGTGTGCAGAGTCACGTGACTGTGGGCGGGGTCATGAGGGTGAGCGTGCACGTGACCCGGGACCATGAGCGCGCACGAGGATCCACTGGCCCCTCGAGAGAAGGACGCACAGGGCAGAGGCAGGGACTGGACCAGGATCTGGACCAGGATCTGGACCAGGACCCGAGCCAGGACCTGAACCAGGACTACACCAGGCGGACCGGACTTTACACCTGTGGAGCAGAAGGGGCAGTACTCAGATACTCAGATACACGTACTCGAGTACAACTGTGTCAAGGCCCACGGGCCAAACGTGGCCCTCCACATCCTTTTATATGGACAGAGTAAGTTAAAGGTGTGATGGTCCTAAAATGTCCCTTTAACAGGAGACACAGTCACACAGACACAGTTTTACAGCTTTGGAAATGAACATATAATATTTAAGTAATAAATACAGAAACAGTTAATTAACAATTTAAAACAGTAGTTACATTTATTTTACATTTGACGGCGGCCATTTTGCTTTTGGTGAAAATGTGTTTGACGCCCCTGCTCTAGTACATTTACTCTAGTACATTTACTCTAGTACATTTACTCTAGTACATTTACTCTAGTACATTTACTCGAGTACATTTACTCAAGTACATTTACTCTAGTACATTTACTCGAGTACATTTACTCTAGTACATTTACTCTAGTACATTTACTCTAGTACATTTACTCGAGTACATTTACTCTAGTACATTTACTCAAGTACATTTACTCAAGTACATTTACTCTAGTACATTTACTCAAGTACATTTACTCAAGTACATTTACTCGAGTACATTTACTCAAGTACATTTACTCGAGTACATTTACTCAAGTACATTTACTCTAGTACATTTACTCGAGTACATTTACTCTAGTACATTTACTCAAGT
This sequence comes from Periophthalmus magnuspinnatus, assembly GCF_009829125.3. Classification (NCBI taxonomy): domain Eukaryota; kingdom Metazoa; phylum Chordata; class Actinopteri; order Gobiiformes; family Gobiidae; genus Periophthalmus; species Periophthalmus magnuspinnatus. The sequence goes on along the minus strand of NC_047143.1, from coordinate 755,003 downwards.
ACATTTACTCAAGTACATTTACTCTAGTACATTTACTCAAGTACATTTACTTCAGTAACAAAAAACAGTATTTTTCAGAGTACTTTTCCAGTACTGTACCATTTTTTTTGTGTATTTCATGTTTTGTCTCACTCACTTATAAATATAAATATAAATATAAATATAAATATAAATATAAATAAACATAAATCACACGTCACGTCCTGAGAGTGGAACAGGTTTGTCTGACAGTGTTGCTAAGCGTTCAGCAGCCTCTCTCCTGATTGGCTCTCTGGTTGCTATGACACTCGTGGTCTCTGCTCCGCCCTCGCTGAGCTTCATCTGGAGCTGAAGCTGAGGTGACGTCAGACTCTTCACTTTGTTCTGTGCTTGTCGTTTGTGTGAGTTTCAGTTGAACAGTTGGAGTTTATCTTTGTGTAAATACGTCAGTTCAAAGTTCAGCCTGAGACAATAGGACGTGTGTGAAGTTTGTGTTTTTGTGTAACGTTCAGTTGGATGTTGTGTTTGTGGAGCCTCTGGAAACTTTGTAAAACCCAAAGTGACAGCAGCATCTTTGATTTAACCAACAAAAAACAAACAAATGGAGCAGTGTCCCACAGCGCCCCCTGTCCTCAGACCCTCCTCCTGTCCCACAGCGCCCCCTGTCCTCAGACCTGACCTTTGACCTCCTGTCATCAATGAAGTCAAACCATTCTTCATTTATGACATAACTGCTCTGAAATATCACAGTATCACTGCAGAAATGATCAGAGACTCCTGTCACCTTCATCACCTTCATCATCATCATGAGTGTTTTTTATCATCACTGCGTCAGAATCAGTATCGAGTATGCAGAGTATTTGTTAGTATTTGTTAGTATTTGTTAGTATTTGTTAGTATCTAAATAGAGTTTTAAATGTCGTGGCATCATCAGAATAAACAGACGGACAAAGACGTGTCTCACCTCTGTCTGGAGTGAACCTCATTCTGGGGGTTTGTGGCTCTGGTTTAAGTCCAGTCTTTGGTCCAGATCTGTGCTCCCGGTCTTTGGTCCCAGGCTGGTCCTTGGTCTTTAGTCTTTGGTCCGTCCTCAGTCTCTGGTCCGTCCTCAGTCTCTGGTCCGTCCTCAGTCCCTGGTCCTGGTCCTTGGTCTTTAGTCTCTGGTCTTTAGTCTCTGGTCTTTAGTCTCTGGTCTTTAGTCTCTGGTCTTTAGTCTCTGGTCTTTAGTCTCTGGTCCTGGTCTTTAGTCTCTGGTCCGTCCTCAGTCTCTGGTCCGTCCTCAGTCTCTGGTCTCTGGTCCTGGTCTTTAGTCTCTGGTCCTGGTCTTTAGTCTCTGGTCTTTGGTCCCAGGCTGGTCTCTGGTCCTTGGTCTTTAGTCTCTGGTCCTCAGTCTCTGGTCCGTCCTCAGTCTCTGGTCCGTCCTCAGTCTCTGGTCCGTCCTCAGTCCCTGGTCCTGGTCCTTGGTCTTCGGGGGGTCTGGGGGGTTCAGGATGTAGAGGGAGGAGCCTAAACCAGAGGATTATCTCAGTCTGTTCAGCCTCAGCTCAAATCTCATATTTACTACAGAAACGTCTTATTCTGTGGAACTGGTTTGAAAATATCAAAATGATGATGAAGATGAAGACGAGCGACCAGGAGAAACGATGAAGACTAAACCCAAAGTGACAGTACTACAGTAAAAGTCGTGTGTACTTTTCTTAAGGGAAAGTTTACTTTTATTAGTAATGTTTTAATTATGTTTTATTTACATTTTTGCAGATAACGATTCATCATAAAAGTCGTAGTAGTAAAGTTTTTATTAGATATCCTGAAAAAAATATACACATAGTAGTAGTAATAGTAGTCATATTAGTCATGGCAGTAGTGGTGGTATTAGTAGTAGCAGTAGTAGTAGTAATAACAGTAGTAGTAGTACTTGTAGTAGTTGTAGTAGTAGTTGTTGTAGTAGTAGTAGTATTCATATAGTCATGGTAGAAACAGTAGTAGTGGTAAGTGTAGTCATAGTACTAGTCGTAGTAACCGTAGTCGTGCTAATACTGCATTCAACTACTTAAAAAGTACATACAGGAGGAGGAGGAGGAGGAGGAGGTGCTGTGCTCTTTATCACTTTGTGTTTGAGGATTATCCCGGACACAGGACCAGGATGTGACAGCAGCTGTGGCCCCGCCCCCTCACCCCTCTGACCCCGCCCCCTCTGAAACGCCATGGCGACGCACAAACATGCCCGCTCCCACAGCACACGCCTCGCACACGCCCCGCACACGCCTCGCACACGCCTTGCACACGCCTCGCACACGCCCCGCACACGCCTCGCACACGCCTCGCACACGCCTCGCACTCGCCTTTCACCGCCTCATTAATGAACGTCTTAAGGACTTCGTGAGACGCTACAGCCAAAACTCTTTTTTTTTTTAATTATTATTATTATTTTTGTGGTCAGTTTTGTCTCTTAGCAACCAGCGAGACGGCGGCAAACCTTTCATCAGGCCGTAAACGACGGGACAGGGGGCGGAGTCTCTCAGCTTTACTCCTGCGACGTATAACACTCACATTAATTTGTCTTTAAACGAGGCTCAGTGGCTCCCCCCGCAGGCTCCAACATGCTACTGCGAGGGGGCGGAGCTTAGTTACATACAGACCGTGTTATTACGACGCAAGATTTACAAAGTGCATTGACTCTCAGTTATATAAAATGTCTGATCAGTACAATAATTTAACATTTACAGCGGTGACAGTGGAGTAATTTTACGTAAATAAACACGTGTTCGCGCCGTTAGCTAACAGCACAAAGCTAACTGAGAAACGTTATAATCCAAATTAAACTTACAAAACGTGAAATTATCGCTCCAAAACGCGTGAAAACATCGTCTGATCATCGTGTTTTCTTGTGTTTTCGCTCACAGTGCGACATGTGACTGAGACAGGAAGTGAAGTGACGCTACCAAAATAAAAGGCACAGGAGCGATGCGCACTTCTGTCTTTTCAAAATAAAACATCAAAATGATCAAGTTCACCTATAAATTCAAAATAAACATAAAACACAAACAGGAAATAGTAATAAGTGCATTTTTAACTCGTTCCATCGGGTTTTATGTGGAAAAAAACAGTTTTATACAAAAAAATCAGTTGGAATTTCAATTTTTAGGCAATTTTTCCGTGAGATTTTGCGTGGTCCGTCCGCGTTCTTCGTCTTATCCTGGGCCGGGTCGCGGGGCTGCAGTCTAAACAGGGACGCCCAGACTCCCCTCACCCCAGACACTTCCTCCACCTCCCGTAGGACCTCGAGATGTCTCCAAACCGGCCCAGAGATTCATCGGACTCAAATACTCGACTAACAAATCCAAAATCCCGTCTACGTGGTTCTTAAAATGACAAATGTGTGAATGAAAACACAAAACACAGTACATTTTAAATTAATATCTTTATGTTTCAGAGGTTTTTTTTCGTGAGTTTTTTTAAAAGTCGAGGTGGAATTAATGTGAAATTTCTCTTCAGTCTTTGTGGATTTTCTGGATTTGGACAAACAGGTCCAGGTCCAGAAAGTTTAATTTGACTCAAAATGAAGTCACAGCTTTTCATTCATTTCATTCTCTTTTTTCAGTCTGTTCATGTCTCCACCCCTTCTCTCTTTTCCCTCTTTTCTCTCTCTCTCAACCCGCTTTTCTCTCTCCCCCTCTCCTTCCGCTCTCTCTCCTCCCTCCTCTCCTCCTTCTCTCTGCTGCTCGCTCCTCGTCCATTCTTCTCTCCCCCTGTCCACCTCCCCCTCCCTCTCTCTCTTTCCCCTCCTCTCTGGGTTCCCTCTCTCTCTCTTTGCCCCTCCCTCCCTCCTCCTCTCTGTGTTGTCTCTCTCCACCTGTCCCTCCTGCCCTCTCTTTGTCTCTCCTCCTCTCTGGGTTCTCTCTCTCTCTCTCTCTCTTTGCCCCTCCCTCCTCCTCTCTGTGTTCTTCTCTCTCTCCGCCCCTTCCTTCTGCGCTCTCCCTCCCTCTCTCACTCCTCCTCTTCTCTGTGTTCTTGTCTGTCTCTCTCTCTCTGTCTCTCTCCCTCCCTCCCTACTCCTCCTCCTCTCTGTTCTTCTCTCTCTCCGCCCTTCCCACCTGCCCTCTCTCTCTTATCTCTGTTCTTCTCTCTCCGTCCCTCCCACCTGCCCTCTCTCTCTCTCTGTCATGATGCCTGTTTTTTTTCCTGTCCTCCTGTGTTCTCTCCCCCTCCCCTACCTGTCTGTCCGGAGCTGGGCGGAGTTCCTGACTCCTCCCACACGCACCTGGAGCGCATCAGCGAGTATATATGAGCGAGTATATGAGCGAGTATATATGAGCGAGTATATATGAGCGAGTATATGAGCGAGTATATATGCGAGTATATATGAGCGAGTATATATGAGCGAGTATATGAGCGAGTATATATGAGCGAGTATATATGAGCGAGTATATGAGCGAGTACATGAGCGAGTACATGAGCGAGTACATGAGCGTGTACATGAGCGAGTACATGAGCGAGTACATGAGCGAGTACATGAGCGAGTACATGAGCGAGTATATGAGCGAGTACATGAGCGAGTACATGAGCGAGTACATGAGCGAGTACATGAGCGAGTACATGAGCGAGTACATGAGCGAGTACATGAGCGAGTACATGAGCGAGTACATGAGCGAGTACATGAGCGAGTACATGAGCGAGTACATGAGCGAGTACATGAGCGTGTACATGAGCGAGTACATGAGCGAGTACATGAGCGAGTACATGAGCGAGTATATGAGCGAGTACATGAGCGAGTACATGAGCGAGTATATGAGAGAGTACATGAGCGAGTACATGAGCGAGTACATGAGCGAGTATATGAGCGAGTACATGAGCGAGTACATGAGCGAGTACATGAGCGAGTACATGAGCGAGTACATGAGCGAGTACATGAGCGAGTACATGAGCGAGTACATGAGCGAGTATATGAGCGAGTACATGAGCGAGTATATATGAGCGAGTATATGAGCGAGTATATATGAGCGAGTATATATGAGCGAGTATATGAGCGAGTATATATGAGCGAGTATATATGAGCGAGTATATATGAGCGAGTATATGAGCGAGTATATATGAGCGAGTATATATGAGCGAGTATATGAGCGAGTACATGAGCGAGTACATGAGCGAGTACATGAGCGAGTACATGAGCGAGTACATGAGCGAGTACATGAGCGAGTACATGAGCGAGTACATGAGCGAGTACATGAGCGAGTACATGAGCGAGTACATGAGCGAGTACATGAGCGAGTACATGAGCGAGTACATGAGCGAGTACATGAGCGAGTACATGAGCGAGTACATGAGCGAGTACATGAGCGTGTACATGAGCGAGTACATGAGCGAGTACATGAGCGAGTACATGAGCGAGTACATGAGCGAGTATATGAGCGAGTATATGAGCGAGTACATGAGCGAGTATATGAGCGAGTACATGAGCGAGTACATGAGCGAGTATATGAGCGAGTACATGAGCGAGTACATGAGCGAGTACATGAGCGAGTACATGAGCGAGTACATGAGCGAGTACATGAGCGAGTACATGAGCGAGTACATGAGCGAGTACATGAGCGAGTATATGAGCGAGTATATGAGCGAGTATATGAGCGAGTATATATGAGCGAGTATATGAGCGAGTATATATGAGCGAGTATATATGAGCGAGTATATGAGCGAGTATATATGAGCGAGTATATATGAGCGAGTATATATGAGCGAGTATATGAGCGAGTATATATGAGCGAGTATATGAGCGAGTATATATGAGCGAGTATATATGAGCGAGTATATATGAGCGAGTACATGAGCGAGTATATGAGCGAGTATATATGAGCGAGTATATATGAGCGAGTATATGAGCGAGTATATATGAGCGAGTATATGAGCGAGTATATATGAGCGAGTATATGAGCGAGTATATATGAGCGAGTATATGAGCGAGTACATGAGCGAGTACATGAGCGAGTACATGAGCGAGTATATGAGCGAGTACATGAGCGAGTATATGAGCGAGTATATATGAGCGAGTATATATGAGCGAGTATATGAGCGAGTATATATGAGCGAGTATATGAGCGAGTATATATGAGCGAGTATATGAGCGAGTATATATGAGCGAGTATATGAGCGAGTATATATGAGCGAGTATATATGAGCGAGTATATGAGCGAGTATATATGAGCGAGTATATATGAGCGAGTATATGAGCGAGTATATATGAGCGAGTATATGAGCGAGTATATGAGCGAGTATACGAGGGCTCGGCAGAAGACACTCGGGGCCAGACCGTCCATGTGTCAATGTGATGCTCCAGTCTAGTTCTTGTATTTTGTTTCCTGTCCGTCTGTTTGCTCATGGGAGTTTGTGCCACTTTCCAGATTCCTGCTCTTGCTCGTTCCCGCTCCTGCCTCTGCGCTCCAGCTCCGGTACAGTCGACCCTCTGCTTTGCCTCCTGCTCTGTCTTGGTCTCCGACTCGCTTCCCGTCTCCTGCTCTGGCTCCCGCTCTCTGGATCACTCCTGCTCTGTCTTCCCTGGTCCTGTCCCTGGTCTCGTCGTGCTCCGGTCCCGGTTTTCCTGCTCCTGCCCTACGCCCGTCTGGTCTGCCTCCCGCTGCCTACGTCCCGTGTGATAAATGAACTGTCTGAACTGTCTTTGCACAAACTGTGAATAAACACCGTAAATCTGCCCTGAGTCTGCACTCTTTGGTCCACACCTGCACCAGCCGTTATGACTCTCTCTTATCTCTCTTCTCTCTCTCTGCCCCTCCCACCTGCCCTCCCTCTCTCTCTCTTCTTTCTCTTCTCTTTCATTCCTGTCTTTCACTCGTGGCAGATGGACAGGTTGGACACGCCCGGCTCCTGGACTCCTGTTTAACTGAGTGAAAGTAGGATTAGTAGTAGCAGTAACAGTAGTAGTAGTAGTAGCAGTAACAGTAGTAGTAGTAGTAGCAGTAGTAGTAGTAGTAGTCTGGTCTGACAGTTCTTCTTCTTCTTCTTCTTGTGGGACTAACATCGTCCACAGCTCCACCATGAGGCTCGTGTGCCTCCTCCACCTCAGACTCCTCCACCCAGTGCTCCTCCTGTGGACTCTCGTCTCAGGTGAGTGTTTGTGGCTGATGTTCCGCAGTAGGGCATTAAATAGATCCCACACTAGGCCTTTAAATGAAGTATTTAATGAAGTACAAGTGTGTAGAAAGACGTGTGTGTAAAATGGACACGTGCAGGTGTGTGTGTGTTTGTGTTGTCATGAGTCATGTCTTTCATTAATGTCCCATGAGCCTCTGGTCTGAACTTTGACCCGTCTTAAGTGTACTCTGTGTGAGCTCCTTTGTGTCGTTGTGTTTCTGCAGAGTCTGAAGCTGAAACGAGTTTGTGTAAAGTTTGTTTTGTTGTAACTTTGGATATTTTCAAACTGTTGAAAGGAGAAAAGTTGTGTTTTCAGGAACAGGTCGAGCGACAGACAACGATGTTTTTGTGTTTTTGTTTTTGTATCTGTTTGTTGAACAGTGTGTGTTTGTGTGTTTGTGTGTAGTGTCCGGTGTGTGTCCTGGTCGCTGGCTGCTCTTCAGAGACAGATGCGTCGCTGCGTTTCCAGTTTGGGCCGAGTGGAGCACGGCCGAGGTCAGAGTTTACTGTCAATATGAAGTTTAGTTCAAGTTTAGTTCAAGTTTAGTTCAAGTTTAGTTCATATAGCGGTTCTGCAGTGACATCATCGTTACACAAACATGTCCGTCCACATCAGACTGAGCCTCTGAACCACAGTCTGTTTATATAAGTGGAGCGACTCTGGCTCCAGTTCACGTTACATTGAAAAACTGTCGCCCTTTTCTCTGTAACTGCTGCTGTCAGACTTTGTTCCGTGTACATACGTGTACTTTGTTCCGTGTACATACGTGTACTTTGTTCCGTGTACATACGTGTACTTTGTTCCGTGTACATACGTGTACTTTGTTCCGTGTACATACGTGTACTTTGTTCCGTGTACATACGTGTACTTTGTTCCGTGTACATACGTGTACTTTGTTCCGTGTACATACGTGTACTTTGTTCCGTGTACATATTCCTGATCCCGTCTGTATCTGTGATGTCTTTTTTTGTTCGCAGTCTCTCTGCTCTCAGTCGGACGCTCACCTCGTCTCGCTCCGTTCCTATGACGACGTGGAATTTGTTGGTAAAATCGTGGTTAAACTTGGCGTTCCCGTTTGGATCAGAGGATCGGATGTTCCTCAGGTAAAGGCCCTAGGACAGAAAAGAGGAATCACCACAGCAACAGTAAACCAGAGGCGTCCATCTTAGAGGGACAGGAAGTCATGTGACAGTGGACAGGAAGTCATGTGACAGTGGACAGGAAGTCATGTGACAGTGGACAGGAAGTCATGTGACAGTGGACAGGAAGTCATGTGACAGTGGACAGGTGCAGGTCTAACCACAGACTTCGTGTAAACGCACAGAGTGAACCTGCTGATAAACCAAACCCGTTCAAGAAGTTTAAAGATTTGAAATTGAGAAATAAAAAAATGAAAGTGTAAAATAAATGCACTTTGTAAAATGTAATGTTCTTCATTAACTGAGTTTGAAGTGAACGGTCCAGTGTGTTTAAACTAAAACTGATCCTCACACACAAAATGGTTAAGGTTCAAGCTAAAATCAACTCAAATGTAAAATCTTGTGTTTTGTTTCATTCTCACATGTTTAACACAAACAAACCTGCAGATTTAGGCTGAGTTCTTCTCTCAAACTGAAAACACTCTGTTCCACCTTGTCCATCTATCTACAACTGAACTAAAGGGAAAAGGAGCTGTTCACTGGAAAACTACCACATGATGACATCACAAGGTGGGACAGATATTGTGATATTTTGGCTGATTTCTTTTATATTTTTCATGATGTTACACAAAGAAGCAGAGTGTTTCAGGTGAGCTTCAGACACATCCACAGGTGGGTCTCAGATGTTGTCAATAAACCAATCAGAAGCTTCCAAAGACATGACATCATTTTCTTGAAATGCATTGTAATTGTACTGTGTAAACTTCTGACTTTGAAAAAAGTCACTGTATAAATGTTTCTAAATTATTCTGGCATTTCTATGACAAAATAAAAGTTATAATAATGTTGTAATTGTGTTCACTTTTTGTGACTTGTTTCTCTTGTGTTTTTAGAGAAGCTCGTGGGGGAAGAACAACAGTGACGCCGTGTGTCAGGGAATAGAAAGTGAAGGTAATAATGAAACATTGCTCCGCCTCCTCTGCCCTCACCTGATCCCTCACCCAAACTCCCCCCTCCTCGCCCTTCCCTGCCTTCCCCCAGAGCTGTTATCACCAAGAGCGAGGACACACAGGGCCTCTGCTGTCTCAGGACATACAGTCATGATAAAGATAATATCAGACTGAGGCCTGTGATGGAGCTATATCTACAGTTACATCACGTAGACTGATTAACAGAAGGACAGTTAGACTGTCCAATCAGAGACATTTAGTTCACATTCCCTGTAAGAAGATAACATCCAGTCCTACTGAAACTAATCTGAAACTTGCTGTGCTCAATGTCAGATCTTTATGTAACAAGTCCTTTTTAATTAATGATTTTATTTCTTCTTTTAGTCTTGACTTTATGTTTTTAACTGAAACATAACACGACAAAAACACAGGTAATGCAATTCTAGTGGAATCAACTCCACCCAACTTCAAATTTGAATCTGAAACACGAGTAAACAAAAAAGGTGGAGGTGTGTGTGCATGTTTTAGAGATAATTTAGTTACTCACAAATTGTCATTTGGAGTGTTTTCATCTTTTGAGTATGTTTCATTCAAAATGGAGCTAAAACAATCCCCCTCCAGACTCTACTTAGTCATATACAAACCTCCCCAGCACTGTCTGAGTTTTATTGATGATTTTACTGAGATGCTTTCAGTCATATGCACAGACTTTGATGGTTTAGTCATTACAGGTGATTTTAATGTACATGTGGATAATGTGTTTGACAGGAACGCTAAAGAGCTCAGTTCTGTCCTTGAAACCTTTGGTCTGACTCAGCATGTCAGTGAGCCCACCCACAACAGAGGACACACCTTGGACCTGCTCATTACAAAAGGACTAAATATTTCAAATGTCAATGTGGTGGATGTTGCTCTCTGATCATTTGTGTGTCTTCTTTGCCCTGTCTGTTATTCCCAAACCAGCGGCTGGCAGAAATGGAGCAAGTCAAAGCTCCAGGTTCATTATGAAATTTACAGAGAAAAGATGCACATGTACAACCACAGTTTATGTAGAACAAGGCAAAGGTGTTTTTCTGACATTATTGGAAGTTGTAGAAACAACTCTCATGTCCTGTTTGCAACGGTAAACAGATTAACAAACCCCCCAGCTCCACTGCCATTAGAACTAATTTCCACATCTAAGTGCAATGAGTTTGCAGTATTCTTTAATGACAAGGTTCAGGGTATTAAAAATGCCATAAATTCCACAACGCAAATAACAACCCAGCACCACCTAGACACTTAGAGCTGACTCACTCTGCACCTGTAACTGACAAAACTGTCCCAGAGATCGTCACCAGTCTGAGTTCATCTACATGCTGCCTCCATGTGTTACCCACTAAATTTCTAAAGTCTGTGCTCAACAGTTTGCTGTCACCACTCACTCACATAGTTAGGGTTAGGGTTATGTCACTACAATCCGGAACATTCCCAAGCACTTTGAAAACTGTGGTTATCAAGTCTCTACTAAAGAAGATCAGTCTTGATGCCACAATATTGAACAATTATCGACCAATCTCAAATCTGCCATTTTAGGCAAAATCCTCAAAAATGTTGTTTACCAACAGCTTATTAATTTTCTCCAAATGAACAACTCCCTCGATGTTTTCAGGTTTTAGACCCACCACAGACTGAGATGCTCTGATCAAGGAGACACATGACGTCCCCCTGACACTGATGCACAGTCTCAGTGTTGATCCTGTTAGATCTGAGTGTTTCCTTTGACTCTGTGGATCATGGGATCCTCTTACACTAGAGGACTGGGAGGGCATCTGTGGTACTGCGCTAAACTGGTTCAAGTACTATCTAGAAAACAGGAAGTACTTTGTTGAAATTGTAAAATGTGTCTCAGATAAAATGTCCCTGACCTGTGGGGTTCCCCAGGGGTCAGTCCTGGGACCCCTGTTGTTCAGTCTCTGCCTCTCTCTGAACCTGAAAACTCAATCTGTGTCTTGAAACAGGTCCCTGGAATTGTGTTTTGTTTCATTCACACATGTTTGATTAACACTTTATTATTAGTTTGTCACATTTACAAAGCTTAAAACGCTTTGTTCCACCTTGTGATGTCATCAAGTGGTAGTTTTCAAGTGAACAGCTCCTTTTACCTTTAGTTCAGTTGAGATAAGAGACAACTCCAGGACTGAAATGATCCAGATGATTCTAGTGAAGGTGGAGTTTAAAAACACAGTGGAGCACTTCCTGTATTACCACATGATGACATCACAAGGTGGAACAGAGTGTTTTCAGTTTGAGAGAAGAAGAGTTTGTGAGAGAGATGAATAAACAACATTAGACCAGAGACCAGAGAATGTCATTACTCTGTTCTTTTGCAGGTGGTGAGGTGAAGAGCGCCCCCTGTGATGAGCTCAGGTTTTACATCTGCTCCAGACAAATGAGGTGAGGACGTCACTGCGACACCAACTTTTACACTTTTACTGTGTTTTAAACATACACTATACTGGAGCAGAAATGTCTAAAGGTGCACTCTGGAACTTTTCCTTTGCCTGGTATGTCCCCACACTTTAGCATCATCTATCACCAGACAGATCTGTGGAGAAGCGAGCTGGCTCACAGTGGGAATGCACATCTTTCACGGTCGTTTTGAGCAATAAAAACTGCTCTATGGGGTATTAAAGAGGAGGTATTTACCTCTGTGGGGTATTAAAGAGGAGGTATTTACTTCTGTGGGGTATTAAAGAGGAGGTATTTACCTCTGTGGGGTATTAAAGGGGAGGTATTTACCTCTGTGGGGTATTAAAGAGGAGGTATTTACTTCTGTGGGGTATTAAAGAGGAGGTATTTACTTCTGTGGGGTATTAAAGAGGAGGTATTTACCTCTGTGGGGTATTAAAGAGGAGGTATTTACTTCTGTGGGGTATTAAAGAGGAGGTATTTACCTCTGTGGGGTATTAAAGAGGAGGTATTTACTTCTGTGGGGTATTAAAGAGGAGGTATTTACCTCTGTGGGGTATTAAAGAGGAGGTATTTAGCTCTATGGGGTATTAAAGAGGAGGTATGTTTTTGTATATTTATGGAGGATTGTTATGTGGAGCGTGGGTGATGTAGGCTTGTGGGCGGAGCCTCGTACAGACTCGTACTGCTAACTGTAAGGAGGGTTTGAATAGAGCCTGGACAGATCTCTAGATGACTCAAACATGGGTGACATCTCTAACCTCTTCAGACGTGTTTTTGACATGTTTTTTGACATTAGAACACGTGAGAAAGCTCTAAAAAGACCTCCTCCTCCTCCTTCTTCTTCTTCAATAATGTCGCTGCTGTGGTTGAAGTAAAAACATTTATCGACTTTTGCTCGTTTATAGTTTGGAAGATCAAAACATCGATGAAGAGGCCGACGCTCCATCAGGTCAGAACCTCTGTGTTTAATGTTTCCTCCTCACACAGACCTGGAGTTGTGTTTTGTTTCACATGTTTAACACAAACAAACCTGCAGATTTAGGCTGAGTTCTTCTCTCAAACTGAAAACACTCTGTTCCACCTTGTGATGTCATCATGTGGTGATACAGGAAGTGCTCCACTGTGTTTTTAAACTCCACCTTCACTAGAATCATCTGGATCATTTCAGTCCTGGAACAACTGACAATCTACAACTGAACTAAAGGGAAAAGGAGGAGTTCACTGGAAAACTACCACATGATGACATCACAAGGTGGAACAGAGCATTTTGAGCTTTGGAAATGTAACAGACGAATAATAAAGTCTCTGTTGTCTCTTGTCTTAGTCCTGTCTCTGTCTCTCGCTCAGGCCTGTCTCTGTTGTCTCTTGTCTGTTGTCTCCTGTTTAGCTCTGTCTCTGTTGTCTCTTGTCCCTGTTGTCTCCTGTTTATCTCTGTCTCTGTTGTCTCTTGTCTCTGTTGTCTCTTGTTTAGCTCTGTCTCTGTTGTCTCTTGTCTCTGTTGTCTCCTGTTTAGCTCTGTCTCTGTTGTCTCTTGTTTAGCTCTGTCTCTGTTGTCTCTTGTCTCTGTTGTCTCCTGTTTAGCTCTGTCTCTGTTGTCTCTTGTCTCTGTTGTCTCTGTTTAGCTCGGTCTCTGTTGTCTCTTGTCTCTGTTGTCTCTGTTTAGCTCGGTCTCTGTTGTCTCTTGTTTAGCTCTGTCTCTGTTGTCTCTTGTCTCTGTTGTCTCCTGTTTAGCTCTGTCTCTGTTGTCTCTTGTCTCTGTTGTCTCTCGCTCAGGCCTGTCTCTGTTGTCTCTTGTCTTAGTCCTGTCTCTGTTGTCTCTGTTGTCTCCTGTTTAGCTCTGTCTCTGTTGTCTCTTGTCTCTGTTTAGCTCTGTCTCTGTTGTCTCCTGTTTAGCTCTGTCTCTGTTGTCTCTTGTCTCTGTTGTCTCTCGCTCAGGCCTGTCTCTGTTGTCTCTTGTCTTAGTCCTGTCTCTGTCTCTCGCTCAGGCCTGTCTCCGGGGCAGAGTTTGTCGTCTGTGATGTGGGGGCGGAGTCACCTTGTGGCGGAGGAGATCCTTGGCTCCTCCTCCTTCCTCCTCCACCTCAGGTCAGGCTCCATCACACAGAGCTGCTACGACCGTTTCAGTCGACAGGAGGCGCTGTACCTGGGGCTGGTTCACAGGACGCTGGAGGTCAGTGCTTAAAGTGGAACTAAACTGTACGTGGCCTCATTTTTAAGGACAATTTGAATCTTTCTCCTAAAAAACGTCTAAATCTAAGTTTGCGCCGCTTCAGTGACCCCTGTAATTTCAAGTAGTTGATAACATCACACAGAGCTGCCCTGATTACAGCCAGGTGTTTGGTCCTCCAGACTCCACCCCTCCTTGCCCCTCACTCTCCTTTAGCCCCTTTAGCCCTCCAGGCCCCGCCCCATTAGCCCTCCAGGCCCCGCCCCTCACTCTCTCTTTGTTTTCAGGCGTCGTACGACCCGGACGCTGACCCGGACACTGACCCGGAGGTGGGCTGTCTGCTGCTCGACACAAAGGAGCTGTACAGGAGCAGATCCTTCGCACAGGTGAGCATCAGAACACACAGGTAAAGCTTCACTCTGTAACATTTCTGCTGGAGAGTCTGCTTCGAGTGCAGGACAGAGTACGTCTTCACTCAATCATGCTTCAAATCATTATATTTAAGCTTTTACTGGTTAATTGTATCTATGGTAACCTGCTAGCATAGAGTGTATATATAAACGGACAGAGCTAACCTGCTAGCATAGAGTGTACATATAAACGGACAGAGCTAACCTGCTAGCATAGAGTGTACATATAAACGGACAGAGCTAACCTGCTAGCATAGAGTGTATATATAAACGGACAGAGCTAACCTGCTAGCATAGAGTGTACATATAAACGGACAGAGCTAACCTGCTAGCATAGAGTGTACATATAAACGGACAGAGCTAACCTGCTAGCATAGAGTGTACATATAAACGGACAGAGCTAACCTGCTAGCATAGAGTGTACATATAAACGGACAGAGCTAACCTGCTAGCATAGAGTGTACATATAAACGGACAGAGCTAACCTGCTAGCATAGAGTGTACATATAAACGGACAGAGCTAACCTGCTAGCATAGAGTGTACATATAAACGGACAGAGCTAACCTGCTAGCATAGAGTGTACATATAAACGGACAGAGCTAACCTGCTAGCATAGAGTGTACATATAAACGGACAGAGCTAACCTGCTAGCATAGAGTGTATATATAAACGGACAGAGCTAACCTGCTAGCATAGACTGTTTATATAGACCTCATGATCACTCTTCTTCTCCATGTCCTTGTACCTTCCAGGATCCTGCTGCTGCCCCCCGGTGGCTGCGCTTTGCCCTGCAGTCCTTTCACTTTGTAGTTGTAGACAACCCTCTTTACCTGTTGGTGGCGCTGTCGGCTCGCTCTTTCCTGAACAGCTTTGTGTTGGAGTCCGTTCCTCTGCCGGGGTTTATGCGCAGCCCCGAGTCTGAAAGTCTGTACCAAAGATGGAGGGAGGAGGCGGAGGAGGAGCTCACACTCACACACAGGTGAGTCATTAGCGCAGGTGCTCTACATGCATGTCTACGGCAGAATCTTCAGCAGTTACCATGGTGATACAATGCGCACATTAGCGAACACTGCCGACATGCTAGCTAGCGTGCGACTGCGGTGTTATTTGAGAGGAACCTGCTGTAGATCGGATGAGTCAGTTCTTAAACCTCAGACAGAGCGGTGCCTCGGGTTAGCGTCACAGACTCAGACAGAGCGGTGCCTCGCGTTAGCGTCACAGACTCAGTCCACAGTTTTAGTTCATTTATAGTTTTAAGATTCTGTCTCAAATTGTGTTTTGTTTTAGATTCAAAGACGTGATTGAAAAACATCAAAATAAAAGTGACATTTATAAAACCATCAACGTCTTCAGAGAACACCTGATGAACCAGAAGATCCTCCACAGGCACATGTGAGAACTAAACCAGGACTAAAGAGGGTCTAAACCAGGACTAAAGAGGGTCTAAAGAGGGTCTAAACCAGGACTAAAGAGGGTCTAGACCAGGACTAAACCAGGACTAAAGAGGGTCTAAACCAGGACTAGACCAGGACTAAACCAGGACTAAAGACGGTCTAAAGAGGCTCTAAACCAGGACTATCCATCCATCCATCCATTTTCTTCCTCTTATCCGGGGCCGGGTCGCGGGGGCAGCAGTCTAAGCAGGGACTCCCAGACTTCCCTCACCCCGGACACGTCCTCCAGCTCCTCCGGTGGGACCCCAAGGCGTTCCCAGGCCAGAGAGACATAGTCCCTCCAGCGTGTCCTGGGTCTTCCCCGGGGCCTCCTCCCGGTGGGACATGCCCAGAACACCTCCCTAGGGAGGCGTCCAGGAGGCATCCTGAGCAGATGCCCGAGCCACCTCAGCTGCTCCTCTCAACGTGTAGGAGCAGCGGCTCTACTCCGAGCTCCTCCCGTGTGACCGAGCTCCTCACCCTATCCCTAAGGGTGCGCCCGGCCACTCTGCGGAGGAAGCCCATTTCAGCCGCTTGTATCCGCGATCTTGTCCTTTCGGTCATTACCCAGAGCTCATGACCATAGGTGAGGGTAGGAACGTAGATTGAGGTAAATCGAGAGCTTCGCCTTTGGGCTCAGCTCCTTCTTCACCACAATGGACCGATACAGCGACCGCATCACTGCAGACGCTGCACCGATCCACCTGTCAATCTCCCGCTCCATCCTTCCCTCACTCGTGAACAAGACCCTGAGATACTTGAACTCCTCCACTTGGGGCAGAGACTCACCACCCGGAGAGAGCAAACCACCTTTTTCCGGTCGAGAACCATGGCCTCGGATTTGGAGGAGCTGATTCTCATCCCAGCCGCTTCACACTCGGCTGCAAACCGCCCCAGTGCTGCAGGTCCTGGCTCGAAGAAGCCATCAGGACAACATCATCTGCAAACAGCAGAGATGAAATCCTGTGGTTCCTAAACCAGGCCCCCTCTGGCCCCTGAACCAGACCCCCTCTGGCCCCTGAACCAGGCCCCCTCTGGCCCCTGAACCAGACCCCCTCTGGCCCCTGAACCAGACCCCCTCCGGCCCCTGGCTGCGCCTAGAAATTCTGTCCATAAATATAATGAACAGAACCGGTGACAAAGGGCAGCCCTGGAGTCCAATATGCACCGGGAACAGGTCTGACTTACTCCCGGAAATGAACACAGCTCCTGCTCTGGTCATACAGGGACCGGACAGCCCTTAGCAAAGAGCCCCGGACCCCATACTCCCAGAGCACCCCCCAAAGGACACCACGAGGGACACGGTCGAATGCCTTCTCCAGATCCACAAAACACACGTGGACTGGTTGGGCAAACTCCCATGAACCCTCGAGGACCCGATGGAGAGTATAGAGCTGGTCCAGTGTTCCACGACCAGGACAAAAACCACACTCCTGAATCCGAGGTTCGACTATCGGTCGGATTCTCCTCTCCAGTACCCTGGAATAGACCTTACCGGGAAGGCTGAGGAGTGTGATTCCCCTGTAATTGGAACACACCCTCTGGTCCCCCTTCTTATACAGAGGGACCACCACCCCGGTCTGCCATTCCACAGGTACTGTCCCCGACCGCCACGCGATGTTGCAGAGACGTGTCAGCCAAGACCCACAACATCCAGAGACTTGAGGTACTCAGGACGGATCTCATCCACCCCCGGAGCCTTGCCACCGAGGAGCTTGTCAACCACCTTAGTGACTTCAGCCAGGGTGATGGACGAGTCCGCCTCCGGGTCCCCAGTTTCTGCTTCCTCCTCGGAAGACGTGACAGTGGGATTGAGGAGATCCTCAAAGTATTCCTTCCACCGCCCGACAACATCCCCAGTCGAGGTCAGCAGCTCTTCACCCGCACTGTAAACAGTGTTGGTGAAGCACTGCTTCCCCCTCCTGAGGCGTCGGACGGTTTGCCAGAATCTCTTTGAGGCCGTCCGATAGTCCTTCTCCATGGCCTCCCCGAACTCCTCCCAACCCCGAGTTTTTGCCTCTGCAACCACACGAGCCGCAGCACGCTTGGCCCGCCGCTACTCATCAGCTGCCTCAGGAGTCTCACGAGCCAACAAGGCTCGATAGGACTCCTTCAGCTTGACGGCATCCCTTACTTCCAGTGTCCACCACCGGGTATGGGGATTGCCGCCGCGACAAGCACCACAGACCTTACGACCACAGCTACGAGCAGCCGCATCGACAATAGAGGTGGAGAACATGGCCCACTCGGAGTCCATGTCTCCAACCTCTCCCGGGATCAAGGAGAAGCTCTCCCGGAGGTGGGAGTTGAAGACCCCCCTGACAGAGGGCTCCGCCAGACGTTCCCAGCAGACCCTCACAATGCACTTGGGCCTGCCAGGTCTGTCCGGCTTCCTCCTCCGCCAGCGGATCCAACTCACCACCAGATGGTGATCAGTTGACAGCTCAGCCCCTCTCTTCACCCGAGTGTCCAAGACACGCGGTCCCGAAGGCGCAGGGACGCGACCCTCTCGTTTACCGGAGTGAACCCCAACACGCAGCGGCTGAGCTGTGGGGCAATGAGCAAGCCCACACCAGTTCGCCACCGCTCCCTGCGGGCAACGCCAGAGAAATGGAGAGTCCAACCCCTCTCAAGAAGTTGGGTTCCAGAGCCCAAGCTGTGCGTGGAGGTGAGGCTGACTATATCTAGCCGGTAACGCTCAACCTCCCGCACAAGCTCAGGCTCCTTCCCCCCCAGTGTGGTGACATTCCACGTCCCCAGAGCTAGTCTCCATGTCCGGAGATCCGGTCGTCGAGGTCCCCGCCTTCGACTGCCGCCCAGATCTCTCTGCCCCCGTCCCTCATGGCTCCTCTTGCAGGTGGTGGGTCCACGGGAGGACGGCCCCACGTCGTTTCTTTGGGCTGGGCCCGACCGGGCCCCGTGGGGAAAGGCCCGGCCACCAGGCGCTCGCTGCCGAGCACCCACCCCAGGCCTGGCTCCAGGGTGGGGCCCTGGTAACGCCGGTCTGGGTGACGTAAACGGCCTTGTTGTTCTTTTTCTAGACCAGGACTAAACCGGGTCTAAACCAGGACTAAACCAGAACTAAACTAGGACTGAACCAGGACTGAACCAGGACTGAACCAGGACTGAACCAGAACCTCTACTCTTCTCCACATGGAGGAGCAGCGGCTCTACTCTGAGCTCCTCTTGTGTGATCGAGCTCCTTTTAATGAATCCTTTTCTTTTCAGAGAATGTGAAGAATAACGAATGAAACAGTCACCCTGTGAGAGGACGGAGGACCCCAGGGGGTCGTCCCCCAGGAGGTCGTCCCCCAGGAGGTCGTCCCACAGGAGGTCGTCCCCCAGGAGGTCGTCCCCCAGGAGGTCGTCCCACAGGAGGTCGTCCCCCAGGAGGTCGTCCCACAGGAGGTCGTCCCCCAGGAGGTCGTCCCCCAGGAGGTCGTCCCCCAGGGGGTCGTCCCACAGGAGGTCGTCCCCCAGGAGGTCGTCCCCCAGGAGGTCGTCCCCCAGGAGGTCGTCCCACAGGAGGTCGTCCCCCAGGAGGTCGTCCCCCAGGAGGTCGTCCCCCAGGAGGTCGTCCCCCAGGGGGTCGTCCCACAGGAGGTCGTCCCCCAGGAGGTCGTCCCCCAGGAGGTTGTCCCCCAGGGGGTCGTCCCACAGGAGGTCGTCCCCCAGGAGGTCGTCCCCCAGGAGGTCGTCCCCCAGGGGGTCGTCCCCCAGGGGGTCGTCCCCCAGGAGGTCGTCCCCCAGGAGGTCATCCCACAGGAGGTTGTCCCCCAGGAGGTCGTCCCATAGGAAGTGGACAGATGCTATTGTTTTTAGCCTTCTTTGAACAGCGTGGCTCCTTCCAGACAGTGCTGTGTTTGGTTTGGTCTAGTCTATGCTAGCAGGTTAGCTTTGTCCATGTACATATAAACAGTCTATGCTAGCAGGTTAGCTTTGTCCACGTACATATAAACAGTCTCTTAAGGTTGGAGTGTTTTTATTGTTCTTAAATTCACAGGTGACATTTTTAAACAGATTATGTAACATTTGTGAAGCGCCGCTCTGTCCAAATGTCTCGTGTCTAAAGTTGAAGAATTTTTAAACATTTTTATTATTATGATTGTGTTACATTAGACTTTTTCTGTCTCGTTTACTTAAAGCCCAGAACCACACGTGATCGTCCAATCAGATTTGTTTATTTCTGTGACATGTAAAATGAAGGATCTCATTGGTCGTCATCATTTACAAACAGAATGTGCTCAGTGTCGTGACTCTGCAGAAATCCTCTGTGATATTTGTTCTTTTTCCCTCGTGAGAGGCCGTATTTGTTTTATACAGACAGATCGTGCCGGTCCCTGATTGGCTAATCCACCTGTCAATCACACTCATGTGAACTCTGGGAGATTCAGCCACACCCACATCTGAAAAACCTGTGAAGGACTCTGCTCTGGACTGGACTCTGGACTGGACTGAACTCTGGACTGGACTCTGGACTCTGCTCTGGACTGGTCGTGTTTTTGATTTGCTAAAAATCGACTCCAGTAAAATTTGTTTTTAATTTAATTGTAAATGTGTTTATTTCATTGAAAAAGTTACGCACTGTCTCTTTAAAGTTACGCACTGTCTCTTTAAAGTTACGCACTGTCTCTTTAAAGTTACGCACTGTCTGTAAAGTTACACACTGTCTCTTTAAAGTTGCTCTAGTGTGTGTACTTTTACGTGAGTACTTTTGCTGCAGCGTGTGTACTTTTACGCGAGTACTTTTGCTGCAGTGTGTGTACTTTTACGTGAGTACTTTTGCTGCAGCGTGTGTACTTTTACTTGAGTATTTTGCTGCAGTGTGTGTACTTTTACGTGAGTACTTTTGCTGCAGCGTGTGTACTTTTACTTGAATACTTTTGCTGCAGTGTGTGTACTTTTACGTGAGTACTTTTGCTGCAGTGTGTGTACTTTTACTTGAGTATTTTGCTGCAGTGTGTGTACTTTTACTTGAGTACTTTTGCTGCAGTGTGTGTACTTGAGTCGTTCTTCTTCTGGAGCAGTGCTGGTTTCCCTCTGGTCTCTGTCGCCCCCGCTGGTCGCTCGCTGTACTGCACTAAAGCTCTATAAATAGAAGTGTAATAGTTTGAGTTTTTCGTGTGTATTTTTTGTATATTTCTAAGTTTTCTTTTGTGTAAATACAGTCCCTGTGTGTCGGGCTGTGCTCCACATTCATAAGTAACATTTATCCTGACGAGAAAAGAAAAAAATGTGCATCTGATTAACTTAAAAAAGAGGGAAAAAAATGCTTTTATTAAATTTGGTCAATAATTAAAGGTCCAATAATCACACAAAATGGAGTCATGTTCTGCTGTTCCCTCCTCAAAAACACACACTGGAGTTGTGTTTGTTTCATTCACATGTTTGAGTCACTTTATTATTCGTCTGTTACATCGACAAAGATCAAAACACTCTGTTCCACTTTGTGATGTCATCATGTGGGAGTTTTCCAGTGAACTCCTCCTTTTCCCTTTAGTTCAGTTGTAGATTGTCAGTTGTTCCAGGACTGAAATGATCCAGATGATTCTAGTGAAGGTGGAGTTTAAAAACACAGTGGAGCACTTCCTGTATCACCACATGATGACATCACAAGGTGGAACAGAGTGTTTTCAGTGTCTGAATGTGCAGGGTTTGTGTGTTACACATGTGTGCACGGGGCTGTGTGTGACTTTCCCCTCATTGTTCTCTTGCTCTGTCTCTTTTTCTCTTTCAACATGTATCATCCAGTGCGCGTGTCCGTGCGGGTTCACGCGTGTCCTGCCCTTGTGCCGTGACACGCACACGCACGGGCACGGGCAGAGAGAAAAAGAGAGAGAGAGATAAGAGGAGAAAGAGAGAGGAGGGGGAAGAAAAACCTCCATTTGCCCTGCTCCGTGACCGACCCGGACTCGGCTCATCCCCGGCTCCTGCGCTCTCCTCCTCCGCGCCTCCTCCACCCACTCACCGGGGCAGGCGGAGACCAAACCCGGGCAGAGAGCTCGGAGAAGCCGCGAGGACGACTCCTGCGCTCCCGGGGCGAGCATCCAGCAGACTGTGCCCCCGACTGCACCACCTCCTCCTCCTCCTGCCTCCCGCTGCTCCCGCTGCTCCGGCTGCTCCTGCGCGCTCACGCCGCTGGTAAGTCCCAGAAAACCCTCGGAGAACCGCACCGGCCGTGCGCCGCTGCCGCGGACAATAGCGCTGCTTCCGCGGCTCAAAGACGCGGAATGACCCGTGGAAATGACTTTGGAGGTCCTGTGAGGTCGGGTTACCCACCGCGCAGCCTGCCATGTTCAGGGGGAGGAGGGGGGACGGGGGGGGGCTGACACCTGCCCTGGCTGTTCCCTGCATGGTAACCGAGACTAAACCGGGAGAAATCCACGTGAAAATGGCGGTGTGAGGTTCATTTAGCTGATTATCAGGCGCTGACACCGCCGCCGGATCACTTTACTGTGCGCCATGTTGCAGCGGGGAGAGGAGCAGGAGGCGCGGGAGGGGTTAGCGCTAACGCCGGGGGGGCTCTGGAGGTCTGACACCGGGGGGAGAGGGACCCAGAGCGGCGTGGAGGCGGTGGAGGTGTGGAGGCGGTGGAGGAGGTGAGGGGGAGGACAGGGGGACGCGGGGGGAGTCCGTGAGCGCCGGGGCTCGCTCCTGTCCTGCTGAAGACGCGGTGGAGACGCGGGGTGGACGCGGGAGGGACGCGGTGGAGACGCGGGGTGGACGCGGTGGAGACGCGGGGGGGACACGCGATGGAGACGCTGGAGAGACGCAGGACTGACGCGGCTGAGACGCAGGGGGGACGCGGTGGGGACGCGGTGGGGACGCGGTGTCGCCTGGAGACAGTCGGGGTCGGGTGAGGTTTGAGGCGCACAGTGAGGCTTTATCTGGACACAGAGACACACAGAGGTCAGTTTTACTGAGGCTCTTTATCACGTGACCTTTGAACTGCCCCAGTTTGAGTCACATGTTTATTTCATTATTTGTCGGCACAAAGATCCAGGCTGCTCCACTCAGGAGAATTTACTTGGGCCTACATACTTTTTTGGATTTTATTTTTACATATTTTCTGTGTAAAGAAAAAAAAAGTAAACTCATGTTTTTTTAAAAATATATTTTAATTAGAAAAGTCCTAAAGGTCCATGTTCCTCTGATTAATGTTTCCTCCTCACACAGACCTGGAGTTGTGTTTTGTTTCACATGTTTAACACAAACAAACCTGCAGATTTAGGCTGAGCTCTTCTCTCAAACTGAAAACACTCTGTTCCACCTTGTGATGTCATCATGTGGTGATACAGGAAGTGCTCCACTGTGTTTTTAAACTCCACCTTCACTAGAATCATCTGGATCATTTCAGTCCTGGAACAACTGACAATCTACAACTGAACTAAAGGGAAAAGGAGGAGTTCACTGGAAAACTCCCACATGATGACATCACAAGGTGGAACAGAGCGTTTTGATCTTTGTAGATGTGACAGATGAATAATAAAGTGACTCAAACATGTGAATGAAACACACGTCCAGGTCTGTGAGATGAAGGACTTTTAAGTTATGGTTTGTTTTTTACTTAAATCTCAGGTCAAACACATAATGTGTAAACATTATTCACTCTGTCGTCACATCAAAGCGCTCCCTCTGATTGGCTCTGGTGCGTCTGAATCGTGCACTCTGATTGGCTCTGGTGCGTCTGAATCGTGCACTCTGATTGGCTCTAGTGCGTCTGAATCGTGCGCTCTGATTGGCTCTGGTGCGTCTGAATCGTGCACTCTGATTGGCTGATGGAGGACGTCGTTTTCTCTTGTTTATTGTTGGTCTGTGTTTCCTTCACTCACCTGTTCACTGCTGTGTCTCCTTTGTCCTTCTCTCCTTGTCTCCTCCTTCTCTCTCTCCTTTGTCTTTCTCTCCTTGTCTCGTCTCCTCTCTCCCTCCCTCCTTGTCTCCTCTTTTCTTGTCTCCTTCCACTTTCTCTCCTCTGTCTCTTTCTCTCCTTCTATCCTTGTCTCCTTTCTGTTCTCTCCTTGTCTTATCTGTTCTTCTCTCTCTTTCTCTCCTCCTCCTCCCCTCCTCCTTCTCTCCTCCTCTCTCTCCTCCTCCTCTCCTCTCTCTATCTCTCCTCCTCTTCTCCTCCTCTCTCTCCTCCTCTCTCTCCTCCTCTCTCTCCTCCTCCTCTCTCTCTCCTCCTCTATCTCTCTCCTCCTCTCTCCTCCTCTCTCTCTCCTCCTCCTCTCTCTCCTCCTCCTCTCTCTCCTCCTCCTCCTCTCTCTCCTCCTCCTCCTCTCTCTCTCTTCTCCTCCTCCTCTCCTCTCTCTCCTCTTCCTCTCTCTCTCCTCTCTCTCCTCCTCCTCCTCCTCTCTCCTCTCTCTCCTCCTCTTCCTCTCCTCCTCCTCTCTCTCTCTCTCTCTCTCCTCCTCCTCCTCTCTCCTCCTCGTCTCCTCTCTCTCCTCCTCCTCTCTCTCTCCTCCTCTCTCTCTCTCTCCTCCTCTCTCTCTCCTCTCTCTCCTCCTCCTCTCTCTCTCTCCTCCTCTCTCTCTCTCCTCCTCCTCTTTCTCTCTCTCTCCTCCTCTCTCTCTCTCTCTCCTCCTCCTCTCTCTCCTCCTCTCTCTCCTCTCTCTCCTCCTCTCTCTCTCTCTCCTCCTCTCTCCTCCTCTCTCTCTCCTCCTCCTCTCCTCTCTCTCTCTCTCCTCCTCCTCTCCTCTCTCTCCTCCTCCTCCTCTCCTCCTCTCTCTCTCCTCCTCCTCTCCTCCTCTCTCTCTCTTATCCTCCTCTCCTCTCTCTCCTCCTCCTCTCTCTCTCCTCCTCCTCTCTCTCTCTCCTCCTCCTCTCCTCTCTCTCTCTCTCCTCCTCCTCTCCTCTCTCTCCTCCTCCTCTCCCTCTCTCTCCTCCTCCTCTCCTCCTCCTCTTTCTCTCTCCTCCTCTCTCTCGCTCCTCCTCCTCCTTCTCTCTCCTCCTCTCTCTCTCCTCTCTCTCCTCCTCCTCTCTCTCTCCTCTCTCTCCTCCTCCTCTCTCTCTCTCCTCCTCCTCTTTCTCTCTCCTCCTCTCTCTCTCTCCTCCTCCTCTTTCTCTCTCCTCCTCCTCTCTCTCTCCTCCTCCTCTTTCTCTCTCCTCCTCCTCTCTCTCTCCTCCTCCTCTTTCTCTCTCTCTCCTCCTCTCTCTCTCTCTCTCTCCTCCTCTCTCCTCTCTCTCTCTCCTCCTCCTCTCTCTCTCTCCTGCTCTCTCGTCTCTCTCCTCCTCTCCTCTCCTCTCCTCTCTCTGTCTCTCTCTCTCCTCTCTCTCCTCCTCCTCCTCTCCTCCTCCTCTCCTCCTCTTTCTCTCTCTCCTCTGAAGCTGACTCTTTAAATTCTTGGTCTGTTTCTTCTTCAGTTTCACTTTGTTCTGATCCTCACATTCTGTCGTTTAAAGACGATATCCCAGAGTGGGGCATTAAAGAGGAGGTATTTACTTACTGAGTCTCCTCCTCCTCTGCTCTCTGTGCTAAGCCCCTCCCCCTTCAGAGCACTGTCACATAATATTCAGCCTGTTTCACTACTGAAACTCCTGCACATCACCTCAGGTTTGTGAAGTCGTAGTGCACGTGTGTGTCGTGTTTTTGTGGAGCGTGGGTGATGTCGGCTTGTGGGCGGAGCCTCGTACAGAGTCTTACAGCTACAGGTTTGAACGGGGCCTGGGAGAGATCTCTAGATTATTCAAACATCAGACATGTTTTTGATGAGGGAACAGCGTTAGAACAGTGTGCTCTGAGGGGGAGGGGCTTAGCACAGAGAGCAAAGAGAGGAGAGACTCAGAGCATCAGAAACTAGTAAAATACCTCCTCTTTAAAACCTCATAGAAGTAAACACCTCCTCTTTAATACAACATAGAAGTAAACACCTCCTCTTTAATTCCCTGTAGGAGTCATAGAAGTTCTGTTTTCATGTTTTTAAGGAGTAAAAGTCCCGTACTGTGGCTTTAACCCTTTGTTGTGTCTGTCGCAGGTCGATGAGTCTTGTGTCTCGATGCTGCTCTTCCTACAATGATTCAAACCTCACCTCACCTCCACACTCCTCCTAAATCAGCCAAACCCACGTCCTCCTGCGGCTCCTCCGGCTCCTCCGGCTCCTCCGCCTCCTCCGCCTCCTCCGGCTCCTGCGGCTCCTCCGGCTCCTCCGCCTCCTCCGGCTCCTCCGCCTCCTCCTGTGTGCTCTGAAGGGCGGTGCAGAAGGTCAGAATGAAGCGTGGGTGTGGCGTGTTCCAGCCCGCAGCGCCTGCCCAGATGCACTCGGCCGGGGGACAGGACGGGGACGGCTCCCGTTTCCCATCAGCCACCTCTCTGTTCAGCCCCGATGTCAACTCCAAGATGGCGTCCGACCTCCTCATCCGGCTCTCAGGTACACGGCTCTAAAGATCTACACTGGAGTATTTAAGGATGGAGACATCGATACACAGTGGAGCAAAAAAGTATTTATTTATTTATTAAAGTATTTATTCAGCCTCAGTTGTTCAAGTTCTCTCACGGAAAAAGATGAGACGCCTGTAATTTTCATCATAGTTTCACTTCAACTATGAGACAGAAAGAATCCAGGAAATCACACTGTAGGATTTTTAATGGATTGATTTCCAAATGATGTTGTAAAATAAGTATTTGGTCAATAACAAAAGTTCATCTCATACTTTGTTACATTCCCTTTGTTGCAGTGACAGGTCGTTTTCTGTCTCCAGAGGTTTTCTCTGTTGCTGTAGTTTGGTCCGTTCCTCCTGCAGATCTCCTCTAGAGCAGTGATGTTTTGGGACAACATGGACTTTCAACTCCCTCCAAAGATTTTCTATGGGGTTGAGATCTTCGACGTCCTCACTGATGGAAGGAGGTTTTCACTCAAAATCTCACGATACTTGGCCCCATTCATTCTTTCCTTTACACAGATCAGTCGTCCTGGTCCCTTTGCAGAAAAACAGCCCCAAAGCATGATGTTTCCACCCCCATGATTCACAGTAGGTCTGATGTTCTTTGGATGAAACTCTGCATTCTTTCTCCTCCAAACACAAGTTGAGTTTTAACCAAACAGTTGTATTTTGGTTTGATCATGTGACATTGTCCCAATCCTCTTCTGGATCATCCAAATGCTTCTGTCAAACTTCAGACGGGCCTGGACATGTCCTGTCTTAATCAGGGGACACGTCTGGCACTGCAGGATTTGAGTCCCTGGTGGTGTAGTGTGTTACTGATGGTCCCTTTGTTACTTTGGTCCCAGTTCTCTGCAGGTCATTCACTCGGTCGTGTGGTTCTGGGGTTTTTGCTCTTTGTTCTTGTGTCATTTTGACCCCACGGGGTCAGATCTTGGTGGAGCCCCAGGTCTTGGTCTTGTTCCATTTTGTAATACTTGCTCCACAGTTGATTTGTTGACTCCAGCTCTTACCTGTTGCAGATTGAGTGTTCGGGGCCTGGTGTCTACAGTTTTGTTTGTGGTTCCTTTGCTCTTTGGTCTTGTCCATAGTGGAGTTTGAGTCTGACTGTTTGAGGTTGTGGACATGTGTCTTTTATACTGAGGACGAGTTCAAACAGGGGACATTAATACAGAGAACGAGTGGAGGACAGAGGAGCCTCTGAAAGAAGAAGGTACAGGTCTGAGAGAGACACAGATCTTGCTTGTTTGTAGGTGACAAATACTTATTTTACCGAAGAAGTTAAAAATCCTAGTGTGATTTCCTGGATCTTTCATTCTGTCTCATAGTTGAAGTGAAACTATGATGAAAATTACAGGCGTCTCATCTTTTTAAGTTTCAGAACTCGCACAATTGGAGGATGAATAAATACTTTTTTGCCCCACTGTAAAACACAGTCTCAGTCTCTTGTTCTTCTGTTATAATCAGATGCTCCTCTGCTCTTCTCCTGAGTGCTGCAACCCACTGTAATCTGTTTACAGACGATCAACTGCCTCTCCTCCTCCTCTCTCCTCACCTCTCCCTCTCCTCCTGACCTCTCTCCTCATCCCTGTCTTACTCTCCTCTCTCCACTCTTCTCTTTCTGTTTTCAGAGGCCACTCAGAAGGCCCAAGTGCATCCTGGGAGCAGAGTATCGCTCGAGTCCCAGCGGCAGGAGTCCAGAGGGATGCAGGATTCCAGAGGGATGCAGGAGTCCAGAGGGATGCAGGAGTCCAGAGGGATGCAGGAGTCCAGAGGGATGCAGGATTCCAGAGGGATGCAGGATTCCAGAGGGATGCAGGAGTCCAGAGGGATGCAGGATTCCAGAGGGATGCAGGATTCCAGAGGGATGCAGGATTCCAGAGGGATGCAGGAGTCCAGAGGGGGGCAGCAGCATGAGCCGGGCCTGGCTCTGTCTCCAGACGGTCCAGGCTCCAGCCCTGAGCCGCCGTCTCTGTCGCACACGCCCGAGCTCAATGGTACCACAGAAATCCTGGCTTCAGATCTGCTCAGGAAACTGGCAGGTGAGAAAGTTAATGCTGTGCTCTGATGTTTCTTCGTCACACACAGACCTGGAGTTGTGTTTGTTTCATTCTCACATGTTTAACACACAAACCTGCAGATTTAGAGAGTTCTTCTCTCAAACTGAAGAACTGAGAAGCTCTTCCAGAGCACACTGAAGACCCCCCTGACACAGGGCTCCAGATGTTCCCAGCAGACCCTCACGATGCGCTCGGGTCTGCCAGGTCTGTCCAGGTTCCTCCTCCGCCAGCGGATCCAATTCACCACCAGATGGTGCTCTAGAGCTCTTCCCCTCTCTTCACCCGAGTGTCCAAGACACGCTGCTGGAGGTCAGATGACATGATAAAGTCGATCTTCGACCTCTGACCTAGAGTGTCCTGGTGTCACGTGCACTGATGGACCTTGTGCTTGAACATGGTGTTTGTTATGGACAAACTGTGACTGGCACAGAAGAACAATAACAGAACACCACTCGGGTTCAGATCAGGGAGGACGTTCCTCCTGATCGCGCCCCTCCAGGTGTCACTGTCGTTACCCACAGTGAAGTCCCCCAGGAGAACAACGGAGTCTCCAAGAGCCCGGGTTCTCTGCACTGCTGTTTGGCCCATAGGTCGACACAGTGAGAGACCCGGAGGCGCAGGGGTGAACGAGAGGATCTGAGCTGTGGGGCAATAAACCCACACCAGCTCCCCACGGGCAACGCCAAGTGATGTCATCATGTGGTGATACAGGAAGTGCTCCACTGTGTTTTTAAACTCCACCTTCACTAGAATCATCTGGATCATTTCAGTCCTGGAACAACTGACAATCTACAACTGAACTAAAGGGAAAAGGAGGAGTTCACTGGAAAACTCCCACATGATGACATCACAAGGTGGAACAGAGTGTTTTGATCTTTGTAGATGTGACAGATGAATAATAAAGTGACTCAAACGTGTGAATGAAACAGGTCTGTGTTTGAGGAGGAAACATTAGGACACGACTTAAAGCTCCATGACTCCATTTTGTGTCTTACAGGACCTTTAAGTTCATTTTCTCTTTTATTGATTCCAGAGCGTCAAGAAATGAACAGTGGGTCAGTGCGGGTCAAAGAGGAAGAAGAGCCAATGGAGGTCGACTCTTTGGCTGCGTTTGACTTGAGCCAAAACCGACCAATCACAGAGCAGCTGCCTCTTCTTCCACAGACGACGATAAAACTGATTAAAACTGAACAAAACGAGGCCAAGACACAAGTTTTACCACAAACTGGAGCCAAAATGTCCGAGCGCTGCCTCTTCCACCTCAATCACCTTTACAGCTCCACGCCAAAAAGGGAAAACACCTTCGAAATTAAAGTAAAACATGAAGAAGGCGGCGTCTCTGGAGCCAAAATGGACGCTCTCGTGAAGTCAAACGTCTCTGATCCACATTTGAACGGAGCCAAGACGAGGAACGCTTTTCTGTCGGGCGTCGACCTGAGCCGCCACGTCGTCCCCGGGGTCAAAACCAACAGCCCGCTCCCCGTGAAGGCGGAGGACATGCTGTTCATCGGAGCCAAGATGGAGGAGCAGTTCGGCGCAGGACCCAAAATGGCCGACCAGTGTCTGCGAGCGGCGCTGTGGCAGGACATGTCTGTGAACCTGGCCTCCACCCTCCTCCACCAGCTCTCAGGTCAGATCTGATGTACTCGAGTACCAGGAGTAAAGTACTGTACTGTAGTAGTACCAGGAGTAAAGTACTGTACTGTAGTAGTACCAGGAGTAAAGTACTGTACTGTAGTAGTACCAGGAGTAAAGTACTGTACTGTAGTAGTACCAGGAGTAAAGTACTGTACTGTAGTAGTACCTGGAGTAAAGTACTGTACTGTAGTAGTACCTGGAGTAAAGTACTGTACTGTAGTAGTACCTGGAGTAAAGTACTGTACTGTAGTAGTACCAGGAGTAAAGTACTGTACTGTAGTAGTACCTGGAGTAAAGTACTGTACTGTAGTAGTACCTGGAGTAAAGTACTGTACTGTAGTAGTACCTGGAGTAAAGTACTGTACTGTAGTAGTACCAGGAGTAAAGTACTGTACTGTAGTAGTACCAGGAGTAAAGTACTGTACTGTAGTAGTACCAGGAGTAAAGTACTGTACTGTAGTTGTACCAGGAGTAAAGTACTGTACTGTAGTAGTACCTGGAGTAAAGTACTGTACTGTAGTAGTACCTGGAGTAAAGTACTGTACTGTAGTAGTACCAGGAGTAAAGTACTGTACTGTAGTTGTACCAGGAGTAAAGTACTGTACTGTAGTAGTACCTGGAGTAAAGTACTGTACTGTAGTAGTACCAGGAGTAAAGTACTGTACTGTAGTTGTACCAGGAGTAAAGTACTGTACTGTAGTAGTACCTGGAGTAAAGTACTGTACTGTAGTTGTACCAGGAGTAAAGTACTGTACTGTAGTAGTACCAGGAGTAAAGTACTGTACTGTAGTTGTACC
The DNA here is from genome assembly GCF_009829125.3 of Periophthalmus magnuspinnatus. Lineage (NCBI taxonomy): Eukaryota > Metazoa > Chordata > Actinopteri > Gobiiformes > Gobiidae > Periophthalmus > Periophthalmus magnuspinnatus. The sequence continues at coordinate 724,454 of NC_047143.1, read as the reverse complement.
AGGAGTAAAGTACTGTACTGTAGTAGTACCAGGAGTAAAGTACTGTACTGTAGTAGTACCAGGAGTAAAGTACTGTACTGTAGTAGTACCTGGAGTAAAGTACTGTACTGTAGTTGTACCAGGAGTAAAGTACTGTACTGTAGTAGTACCAGGAGTAAAGTACTTGTGTGTGAACTTGGCCTCCACCCTGATGTTTTTGAGCTCAATAGCCCAGAGGTGGAGGTTGATGAAGTACAAATACTAAAGTACTGTACTCAAGTAGGACGTGGAGGTACCTGTACTTTACTTAAGTTCATTTACAGTGTGTACATTTGCTTTTACTTCAGTACATTTGAGAGCAGTATTTGTACTTTCTACTCTCCATTTTGAACAGAAAAGTAAAAGTACTTTTCATTTGAAGAAAGTTTAAGTTTAAACTTCAGCTTTGAGCAAAATAAAAACACAAATACATTTAAATAGTACATGAATAAATACTCCTCCCCCTGTGCCTCCTCTTCTCCCGCTCCTCCTCTCCTCCTCCTCTCCTCCTCCTCCTCTCCTCCTCTTCTCCCGCTCCTCCTCTCATCCTCCTCTCCTCCTCCTCCTCTCCTCCTCTCATTCTCCTCTCCTCCTCCTCCTCTCCTCCTCTTCTCCCACTCCTCCTCTCATCCTCCTCTCCTCCTCTTCTCCTCCTCCTCCTCTCCTCTTCTCCCGCTCCTCTTCTCCTCCTCCTCCTCTCCTCCTCTTCCTCTCCTCCTCCTCCTCCTCTTCTCCTCCTCTTCTCCTCCTCCTCCTCTCCTCCTCCTCCTCCTCTCCTCCTCCTCCTCCTCTCCTCCTCCTCCTCTCCTCCTCCTCCTCTCCTCCTCTCCTCCTCTTCTCCTCCTCCTCTCCTCCTCCTCTCCTCCTCCTCTTCTCCTCCTCCTCTTCTCCTCCTCCTCCTCCTCCTCCTCCTCCTCCTCCTCTCCTCCTCTCCTCCTCCTCTCCTCTGAACACTTGTGTGAAATACTTTTACTTTTTCCTCTAAAAGTACTTTTTTAAACATGTACTTAAATACTTTCACTTTTGTAGATTTTTTTCCTGTGATACTTTTACTTAAGTTTTACAAAACTGAGTACTTCATCCACTTCAGTATTTAACCGGCGCAGTATTCAGTAGTTAGTGTAAAGTAGTACTCTGACGTACTCAGACTATTCACCGTCAAATGTTTATTTTAATTAAATATATTAAACATCCTCGCTCCTGATTGGCTCTGTGGTTGCTATGACACTCGTGGTCGGAATTCGAAATATGGAATTCTAAAATGTTTTCTTTGCAGAATTGGAGAGATTTGAGTTATTTTGTTGTAATAGGATCAGATTTGAGCTGTGGGGGGTTGAAATGGTGACGCACAGTGACGTTTGTGTCATTACCCGTTCATCCCGTTTGTTCGTGTTGCTTCGGCGGCGTAAATGTCTTTGAATATCGTCGTTTATCGCCGTTTGTCACTGACTTCATAAAGTTCCAAAGGCCTAACGCACGTCGGCTCCATGTAACAGCGCTCAAAACCAGCGAGGTATAAATAAAGTAGAGAGGTCGTCGCCATGGTAACACATAGTAAAGAATATCCAGCCGCAGCCGACGTGTTCGGAGAGCGGAGTTTTATTTACTGTATTTACACAAAACTGGACTCTCATGAAGTTTAATCCATGTTCTACTCAAAAACAGACCTGGAGTTGTGTTTTGTTTCATTCACACATGTTTGAGTCACACTTTATTATTCGTCTGTAACATCCACAAAGCTCAAAACGCTCTGTTCCACCTTGTGATGTCATCAAGTGGTAGTTTTCAAGTTGAACAGCTCCTTTTACCTTTAGTTGAGTCGAGATAAGAGACAACTCCAGGACTGAAATGATCCAAATGATTCTATAAATGAAGGTGTGTGGAGTTTAAAAACACAGTGGAGCACTTCCTGTATCACCACATGATGACATCACAAGGTGGAACATCCTAAATCTGCAGGGACAAAACTCCTGACACACAAATACACCATTATACGTCTGTTTTCGTTACTTTTCTGTCTCTGTTTTTACATTATTTTCAATCAGAGCATTGCCCTTGTTCCACTCACAAAATGGCCGCCGCATTTACCACGAGCTCACCTTCTGTCCACACTGTTTATATAAATGGACATAGCTAACCTGTTAGCCGCCGCGTTTCCAAACAGGAAGTGATCATGTCGCACTTCCTGTCCCCTCTCTCTGTCTCTGCTGCTTCAGACTCATTTCGGTCTTAAACGTTCGTGCTAACCCTCGACGTGATCCAGATTAGCCTCTACGCCTGCTCTTGTGAACTGCGTCGCTTCATTTAAACTCCGCCTTTTCTCGTCTTGAAGTGACTTTTGTGCGTCATGTGACTCTCTCCTGAACAGAGCGGGTCAGTAAGTCCAGCGTGCCGATGGTCAAGAGGACGCCGCCGCCGCCGCTCACAGCCAGGTACCACGGCGCCGTTACGTCACTTCTACATCGGAGGGTCTGCTACCTGCGCGTCTCCATGGAGATGTGATTTCTTTGCATGGAATGTCCCACAGTGCAGCATTGAACACGTCCGCCTTGTATTTATTCACGTTACGGCTCAAAAAGTTCCTTGACAAACACAAACTCTTCCTCTGTGCGGGTTCTTTTGTTTCTATAAGTTTATTTCATCGAGGCAAAGCAGTGACATCTCCATGGAGACGAGCAGAGAGCAGAAAAGTGACACAGTGCCGCTTTAATACATATATTTTGATTGTATCTTAAACGTTTCCTTCTCCGTGCAGTTCTCCGTTGGTGCTAAAAGTGGAACAAAGCTGCTCGGCCTCGTCTTTAACCCCCAGCCCGCCCCAGCCAGGTGAGAACGACCCGGGACTGTAGGACGGGGCAAATATCAAACTGTGAGACTCAAACTAGATACTCGTTTTGGGCAGGAATCGATACCATGGAGCAGCACATTATAACGAGTCAGAATCGGTATCGAGTCTATTCCTCAGCATCGAATTTGAGTTTGTATCATGAGAACACTACAACGAACTAGAACGAAAATAAATGAATAATAATACTACAGACTGTTTATATAAATGGACATAGCCGCGTTACAAACAGGAAGTGATCATGTGCGCACTTCCTGCTCCAACGACTCGTCATTTTGGTCTTAAATGTTCGTATTAACCCTCTACATGATCCTGGGGTTTTTATTTCACTATTGTGTCTGTAAATCAAGATCTGAACATTAATAACAGACAAATCTAATGTTAGCAACAGGTTTGATTGACAGCGTTGCTAAGGGAACAGTGTCACTCCTGATTGGCTCTTTGGTTGCCATGACACTCGTGGTCGTGTCGTTCTGTGGCTCGTGTTTGTTTTTCACACATTCTATTTTGTTCTGCACCACATCAAATATTCAGACTGGTGTGTTCAAAGTATTAAAAAAAAACAAACGTGGAAATGCAAAGTAAAGATGAGCCGAGATAATCAGCTCCTGAGGGACACGTGGTTTAGACGTGTTCATCGTTCACTCTGTTTGTGAATAATAAAATCGTGCTTTTCTCCACAGAAACGAGCCTCAGACGAGATCAGACGACAGGTGGAGCGTACTTTTACAGGTGAGGGCCGTTTGGTCTGGAAACAGATCAGTGAAACCCTGTTCAAACCGTTCAGATGTTTCTCCGTGTTTCAGTCGTTTCTTCTCGTTTTTCCTCTGAAGTTTTATTTGGACTGATTCAAGTTTGAGTTTAATTTTTAATCCTCTATTTTCAAGATGCCATTTTGTCGCTCTTCCTTCTCCAGTTTTATTTTCTTAATCGTTGATATTCGTAGGATTCGTCAGCGTGGCGTCGTCATTTTGGTTTAACTGTAAAAAAACGCTCTGCTGTAGTGTGACGTGCCTCTGTCCATAGGGGGCGCTGCAGCAGGTGAATATTGTAAAATGTGTAAATTATAAAGATCCTCAGAGTCTCAGATGACGTGAGGATGAAACGAGCAGCGGTTTGTTGTTTCCGTCGCTCTGCCGTGACCCCTGACCCCTCTGCCTCCTCAGGTGCCACGTGTGCGGGTTTGAGACCGAGGGGCGGAGCCTCTTCCACAGTCACATGACCGAGCACCGCCAATGGGAGCGCGCCCTGTTCTCCCTGCACTGCTGCGTGTGCGACCTCTCCACCAATCAGGAGTCAGAGATGACGGCGCACGTCGACACCCACCTGCACCGCGACGCACACGCACGGGCGCAGATCAGGTACGAGCCAATCACAGCCTCTCACACTGAAGCAGGAGCCAATCACAGCCTCTCACACTGAAGCAGGAGCCAATCACAGCCTCTCACACTGAAGCAGGAGCCAATCAGAGCCTCTCACACTGAAGCCTCTCACAGAGCACATTACAGCTCAGACTGAAGCAGGTCCAGCTCATTCTCACGTCTTTCTAACTTGTTCGTCAAAGACTTTTCCACAGGTTTGACTGGTTTTACATTAAACACATGAAAAATATTTTCTTCCTCTTCTCCGGGGCGCGGGGGCCCTGTCTAAGCAGGGACCCCCAGGGGCAGAGAACATGGTCCACTCGTCATATATGTCCCCAATGTCGTTCGTTGAGGTGATGAGGGGCCCCTCATGGCTCCTCCTGCAGGTGGACGGCCCCATGTCGCTCCTTCAGGCTGAGCCCGACTGGGCCCCGTGGGGAAAGGCCCGGTCACCAGGCGCTCGCTGTTGAGCACCCGCCGCAGGCCCCAGGGTGGGGCCCCGGTGACGCTGGTCCGGCCTCAGTGTTGAACTCAACTATGTTTATATTATATATTTAATATTATAATAAAACTGCAGCATTTACAATGTCAAAATACCAGATAAGTCAGAGTCAGAACAGAGACTAACACTTCAGTGTGTGTGTGTGTGGGTGTTTATTTTGTGTATGTGTGTGCGTGTGTATGTGCGTGTGTATTTTGTGTGTGTGTGTTTGTGTGTGTGTATTTTGTGTGTGTGTGTTGTTGTGTGTATGTGGGTGTTGTATGTGTGTGTGTGTGTATTTTTGTGTGGGGGTGTATTTTGTGTGTGTGTTTGTGTGTGTAGGGGTGTGTGGGGGTGTGTGTGTGTGTGTATTTTGTGTGTGTGTGTGTGTTTTGTGTATGTGTGTGTATTGTGTGTTTTTGTGTGTGTTTTTGTGTGTGTGTAAATGTAAAATCCTTAAAGGTAAAGTCTGTACTGTGTCTCTGTTTTTCCTGAGTGACCTTCACTTTACTCATGTGACGTTTCAGACGTAAAACAAACGTCTCCTCTTCAGTCTAAGGTCGTCTCCTTCTCTTCTGCTCCAGATGCCCTCCCACCCCTCCTGTTGTTGCCGTGGAGACGCCCCCGGAGACGAGCGCCCATCGCTGCAGGATCTGCCAGAGGTCGTTTCCAGGGCAACAGGAGCTGCTGGTTCACTTCCAGGGTCATCGCCAGGGCAACCAGTACCGGTGCGACCGCTGCGGTCACCTGACGCGCACCGCCAACAAGCTGGTGGAGCACGTGCGCGTGCACACGGGCGAGCGGCCCTTCACGTGCACGCTCTGCCCCTACAGCGCCAAGAGGAGGGACAGTCTGCGGCTGCACTGCAAGGTCAAACACCCCACCGCCGTCCACGCCATCGCCGCCCACGTGCACGCCAACGGACACGCGCACAGAGACGGTCAGCGCGCGCACGCCCAGCGTCTGCACGCCGCTCTGTCTCCGCCCCCCCGCAGCCCCCTCCCCCCTCTGTGGGACCAGCCTCTGTGGAGAGAGCTGTCCCCTCTGCTGCCAATCACAGTCCTGCTCAACATCACGCCCCGCCCCCTCAACCACGCCCACCAATCAGAGCCCTACGCCCCCCGCCGCGCCCACCAATCAGAACCCCGCCCCTCCGACCACACAGACCAATCAGAGCCCCGCCCCTCAGACGTGCCAGCCCCCTCAGAGCCCCGCCCCTCAGACGTGCCAGCCCCCTCAGAGCCCCGCCCCTCAGACGTGCCAGCCCCCTCAGAGCCCCGCCCCTCCGCGTCTTCCTGTAAGCGCTCGTACATGCGTTACCTCGGACTGGGCTGTCTCTGAGTGTGGGCGGAGTCCGTCTGGAGAGTTTCCTGTAGGCGGCGCCGTGGAGCGTGAGTGTGAGCGTGAGTGTGCGTTACTGCAGGTCGAACCCGCCTCAGGGCCCAAGTCGCTCCAACACGATCAATGCAACGACAAAAAGACAAAAAGACAAAGACAAAAAGACAAAGACAAAAAGACAAACGTAAACACAAAGCACTGCCTACTGTCAAAATCTCATCCACTTCACTTTTTATTTTACTCTTTTAAGACTTTTCCATTCATTATATTTTTAAAGGTCCCATATTCTGCCGTATATAGTTTTTAAAATAATCTGGTCCCAGAGCCGCTGAATACTGCACTGTTAGAGTAAAAGTACTTCACAAGAATATTACTCAAGTACAAGTACACAGTAAGTCCAAAAAAAAGTACTCCTCAAGAAACAGTAACTTAAAAAGAAACTGTGTGTAACATCTGAGTCACTCTGGACAAAACTTTCACCGTCGTGGGGGTGTGGCCTGCTCGTTTCCATGGAGAAGTTATGGTCATCCTGCCTGGAATGTTCCACAGTTTGGCTTTACACATTACCTTTAAAAAAAACAACACGCACTCTTATGTGAGCGGCTCGTCTCCGTTAAGGTCGATGACGAGTTTAATGCCGGACCGCGGGACATTCCAGGCAAAGCAGCGCTCAGGTCTCCATGGAAACCGGCAGCGGACTGACTGAACCTCATCCGGGAAAGTTACGCAGTGCAGCTTTAGATCTGAAATGAGCCTTACGTTTAGCACAGGGTCGAGAGAGAGCGTTTTTATTATTATTATTATTATTATTGTGGAATCGGAATCGGTATCGAATAGTGAGTATCGAGTATCGGGTCCGTTCCTCAGTGAATGCAGTTTGAAGCGTTGCCATGGCGACAGCTCTCGTTTATCTTGATCTGGGACCAAAAAACTCCAGTAAACTCCTCAAAACTGGGCCTATTTTGACATTTTTTTTTCCCTTTCGTTCCTCCTTTTTTCCTTTTTTCCTCTTTTCCTTTCGTCTCCATCCCACGTTTCTCTGCGATGGATGTATTATAAACCGCACGTCGAGCGTACTCTCACTGACCCTCACCAGAATGTCAATCAGCTCCCGTCAGGACGCGCCGACGTCACGGACGCCGCCGGAGGTTTCGGGTTGAACTCTTTTGCTTTTGTTTTGCTGGAGTTTTCTCTGCGTTCTTTGCCTGCCTGTGTAAACACTGAACTTTCTGCTATTTAATCTTGTGATATATTTATTGCCTGGTTCTCACTTGTCCCTCAGAAACCGCTGCTCCGGGGAAAACGCCGCTCAGGGGAAAACGCCGCTCTGGTCGCGGCGACGGGCGACATTTTAAGGACCGCCCCATTTCAAAAGACACAGTAGATTGTTTTAAATGGTTAATCACTATGACAACGCTCTTAAGTTATCATAGAGTCACATGTTTGCAGAGGATTTAGTTTAAATACTTTACAGCTGACGTCATCAACATTCCCTGGGGGTGTGACGCTAACTGGAGGCACTGCTCTGTCTGAAGCATCGTTAGACTTTAATCTGAGTTTTTTTTTTAACACAATCTGACCATTAAAACTGAGTTATCTGTGAGCTGATCTGTGCCTCTCAAATAACACTACAGACACGCTAGCATTAGCATTAGCATTAGCGTTAGCATTAGCCAACACGTTTTCAAACTCCCAAACAGGACCACGAACGCTCGGACCGATCACACGCTCCTGAAAGTGTGATCTTTAACTCCAGTTTGTTTTGTGTATGGCGTTTCCAGACCGTTTGCCGACGCGTGCGCTGAACATTCCGCCGTAGAGACACGCGCAGAACACCCCCAGCGTGACGTCGCCGCAGAGTGTCAGTCTGAGGGTTTGCGATCTGTGACGTGAAAAAGGCCAAAGCGGCAGGACGGAGTGTTGTTGTGTCCTTGGGCAACACACTCCGCCCTCCTGTATGAATGTGGTGTGAGTCGGAGGAGGCGACGGCGCAGATTGGCAGCCTCACTTCTATCAGTCTACCCCAGGGCAGCTGTGGCAGTAGAGTTTCATCAGCGAAAAGAGCCGTTTAAATGCAGTATTATTATTATTATTTTTATTATTTATATTATTATTATTATTATTATTATTAACCCGGGCCACGGCTCCCTGACAAATCCAGACTGACATGTTGTGTTTTTTAAAGCGTGGCTCCTGATTGGCTCTTTGGTTGCTATGATACTCTACACCTTCTCTGACCTCGACGAGCTTCATGTGGAGCTGAGGCTGTGGTGACGTCACGCCGCTCCACGTCTTCACACGGCCCGTGGAGCCCGCCGTGACGCCTCGTACCCGGTGTCGCCGCAGCTGCCCCGGGGCGACGCGCAGGTGGAGCGTCTTTCCCGAGGACACACCCCCCACGGGACCGGGACTTGAGCTCGGTGTCGTTCTCCTAAAGCAGGTGGTTTCTGAAGTGACAAAAGCTGAGAACACTTTTAATATTTGTGTTGTAAATTGAAAATGTGTTTGTGTTTACATTAACCACACGAGACTGGACACGTCCGGGCGCCGCACTGAATGTCCGTTTGATTAAAAGAAAACGCGACGGTACTAACGAGGGGGTATTACGTACTTTCTCCCGTGTTCTAACGCCGTTCCCTCATCAAAAAACACGTCTGAGGAGGTTTTTAGACGTCATCCATGCATGTTTGAGTCATCTAGAGATCTCTGTAAGGCCCTGTTCAAACCCTGCTGTACGAGGCTCCGCCCACAAGTCTACATCACCCACGCTCCACACGACAATCCTCCATGAATATACAAAAACATGACACAAAACTGTACGCTACGACTTCACAAACCTGGTGTGATGTGCAGTAGTTTCATTAATGTGCTGTGATGGCGCTCTGAAGGGGGAGGGGCTCAGCACAGAGAGCAAAACTGCAAGTAAATACCCCCTCTTTAATACCCCGTAGACGTAAATACCTCCTCTTTAAGCTAATTTCGTAAACTTCACTCACGCATTAGAATAGACGGCATTGAGACTTTTGTTTTGAAAGTCCTGACTGACGGCGCAGGTGTGATGTCACTTCCTGTTCGTAAAGAGAGGTCAAATATTCCGCACTTTAAACTTTGGAGCAAAAACTTCCAACTGAAAATATGCTGCAGCTGAAAAATGTTTGGACGTTTGTCGAGAAAACAGTCGCCTTCGGGTCAGTTCGGTTCAGTCGTAGCCGCCGCCGCGCTCTTGATGCTAGCGTTCGTACGATGTGTTTTAGTTGACGTAGCCGTTAGCTATGTCGCCTCACGGCAAGAGGGTCTGGGGTTTCATTCCCGCACGTTGTTTTTGCCTGAGCAGTCGATCTCAGCCGCTCGTTTCAGACTTGTTTTTTTTTTTTCACGTGAGCGGCCATGTTTGTTTTGACCCGAGCAGAGGATGCATGTCTCTGATTGGTTCATCCTCCTGTCAATCACGCCCCCTCTGGAACCGGGGAGGCGGGACACGGCTCCTGGTTCCAGCGCCGCTCGTTTTTGTGAAGTTTCGTCAGAGCGTGTGGTTCTGGCTGGAGTTTGAATGTTCTACCTGTGTCTGGTTTCACCGTAAAAGTCCCATAATGCACTGCTCCATGTCTCAAACAAACCTGCAGATTTAGACTGAGTTCTTCTCTCAAACTGACTCTGTTCCACCTTGTGATGTCATCATGTGGTGATACAGGAAGTGCTCAACTGTGTTTTTAAACTCCACCTTCACTAGAATCATCTCCTCCTCTTGTCTCTCCTCCTCTTGTCTCCTCTTGTCTCCTCTCCTCATCTTGTCTCCTCCTCCTCTTGTCTCCTCCTCTTGTCTCCTCTCCTCCTCCTCCTCTCCTCCTCTTGTTTCCTCCTCCTCCTCTCCTCCTCCTCTCCTCCTCCTCTCCTCCTCCTCTTGTCTCCTCTCCTCCTCCTCTCCTCCTCCTCCTCCTGTCTCCTCTCCTCCTCCTCTCCTCCTCCTCTTCTCCTCCTCCTCTCCTCCTCCTCCTCTTGTCTCCTCTCCTCCTCTTGTCTCCTCTTGTCTCCTCTCCTCCTCCTCTCCTCCTCTTGTCTCCTCTCCTCCTCCTCTCCTCCTCTTGTCTCCTCTCCTCCTCCTCCTCTCCTCCTCCTCTCCTCCTCCTCTCCTCCTCCTCCTCCTCTCCTCCTCTTGTCTCCTCTCCTCTCCTCCTCCTCTCCTCCTCCTCTTGTCTCCTCTCCTCTCCTCCTCCTCTCCTCCTCCTCTTGTCTCCTCTCCTCGTCCTCCTCCTCCTCCTCCTCTTGTCTCCTCTCCTCTCCTCCTCCTCTCCTCCTCTTGTCTCCTCTCCTCCTCCTCTCCTCCTCTTGTCTCCTCTTCTCCTCCTCCTCTCCTCCTCTTGTCTCCTCTCCTCCTCCTCTCCTCCTCTTGTCTCCTCTTCTCCTCCTCCTCTCCTCCTCTTGTCTCCTCTCCTCCTCCTCTCCTCCTCTTGTCTCCTCTCCTCCTCCTCTCCTCCTCTTGTCTCCTCTCCTCCTCTCCTCCTCTTGTCTCCTCTCCTCCTCCTCTCCTCCTCTTGTCTCCTCTTCTCCTCCTCCTCTCCTCCTCTTGTCTCCTCTTCTCCTCCTCCTCTCCTCCTCTTGTCTCCTCTCCTCCTCCTCTCCTCCTCTTGTCTCCTCCTCTCCTCCTCCTCTCCTCCTCTTCTCCTCCTCCTCTCCTCCTCTCTCTTTAGTCTGATTCACTTGTAAACTCCCACCTGATGACATCATAAGGTGAAGTCACATGTTGCCCTTTGGACATGTGACAGACGTGTGAGTCAAACATGTGAGACGTTCTGTGTGTGATGGGACTTTTATAAATCGTTAGGACTAAAATAAAAGATTAAATTCAAACTAAATTAAAGTTTGGTGAATGTGTCACAGAGGAAATGTTTTGTTTTGGACTAAATCTTAAAAAGTTAAAGTGGATTTAAACTCTAAACTGTTTCTGCTGTTCCAGGTCGACTTTTTTTCAGGTTTCTGTTTTTTTTTTTTTTTTTTAATGCATAAATCTAAATGTGCTGCACTGCGATTTAAGTACTACGTGACATCACACAGAACTGCCCTGATTACAGCAAGTGTGTCTGATACAAACACCTGGATGAAGGGGCGGAGTTTGAAGTGTGAGTCCTCCAGACTCCACCCCTCTCTCCGCCAGACTCCGCCCCTCTCTCCTCCAGACTCCGCCCCTCTCCCTCCTCCAGACTCCTCCTCTCTCCTCCAGACTCCTCCTCTCTCCTCCAGACTCCGCCCCTCCTCCTCCTCCAGACTCCTCCTCTCTCCTCCAGACGCCTCCTCTCTCCCCCAGACTCCGCCCTCCTCCTCCAGACTCCTCCTCTCTCCTCCAGACTCCTCCTCTCTCGTCCAGACTCCGCCCTCCTCCAGACTCTTCCTCTCTCCTCCAGACTCCGCCCTCTCCCAGACTCCTCCTCTCTCCTCCAGACTCCGCCCACCTCCTCTCTCGTCCAGACTCCTCCTCTCTCCTCCAGACTCCTCCTCTCTCCTCCAGACTCCGCCCCTCCTCATCCAGACTCCTCTCTCCTCCAGACTCCTCCTCTCTCCTCCGCCCTCCTCCTCTCTCCTCCAGACTCCACCCACCTCCTCTCTCCTCCAGACTTCTCCTCTCTCCTCCAGACTCTGCCCTCCTCCACCCTCCTCCAGACTCCTCCTCTCTCCTCCAGACTCCTCCTCTCTCCTCCACTCTCCTCCAGACTCCGCCCTCCTCCTCTCTCCTCCAGACTCCTCCACCCTCCTCCAGACTCCTCCTCTCTCCTCCAGACTCCGCCCACCTCCTCTCTCCTCCAGACTCCTCCTCTCTCCTCCAGACTCCTCTCTCCTCCAGACTCCTCCACTCTCCTCCTCTCTCCTCCAGACTCCTCTCTCCTCCAGACTCCTCTCTCCTCCAGACTCCTCCACTCTCCTCCTCTCTCCTCCAGACTCCGCCCTCCTCCTCTCTCCTCCAGACTCCTCTCTCCTCCAGACTCCTCCACTCTCCTCCTCTCTCCTCCAGACTCCGCCCTCCTCCTCTCTCCTCCAGACTTCTCCTCTCTCCTCCAGACTCCTCCTCTCTCGTCCAGACTCCTCCTCTCTCCTCCTCTCTCCTCCAGACTCCGCCCACCTCCTCACCTCAGTATAACCCTGTTTGTGGGCGGGGCTTCAGTCTTGGAGGTGTGGCTGCTCTTGTGGCTGTATACACGGTGCTACTGAACACTCTGCATGTCTTATATTAAAGGAGGAAGCATGAAAATGGCCCCCACGGCTTCTTAGGCTCATCTGTTCATGTTTGGAGAGTTTGTTTTGTATTTCTCTGAGCTGTTACTGTTTGCTGCTGCAGAAACCTCCGCGCGAGGATCAATAAACTTTAAATCAGCCCAGGTTGTGTCTC